>NC_042494.1:65567120-65580905 GCF_005508785.2 Acyrthosiphon pisum
AAATGTCATATCCATAGCTTCAGCAGTTCCGGCTAGGCGATGATGAATCACCCAGGACAAGTCTTTTTATATATACAGATTATATATTATATATACGAAAAATAATAAATTAATAATTATGATGATTGTATATATTATCTCTGCGTTGCAGTGAGTACAGGAAACAATAATAGGTAATTTTATTTGGAGCAAAAGGCGTACGAATATGTTGCATAATATGTTGAGAATTTGAACGTATTATACGTACCTATAATGTTTTATCGTTACTACGATCCTAAATACAGTGATTCGCTGACACATTATTTCACTAAAACATATATTTGCACTATTTAACTTTGGTGGGGAGGAGCGAGTACACCCTTTGTAACTGTTGCGGAAGAGTTTTCCGTGGTGACCATGACTTTCCGAGACACGTTGCAGTGCATCACGGGTCCAGCAATATGCTTGCGTGAGCGCGTTTGAGCGACGCGAGTAATGACAAATAATAATTTTAAACTGCGTTTCGCCAAAGGTATATATATATTATCATACGCGTGCAAGCCTCTGCAATTTTAGCGACGACGTGCACAATATAATATATACATGCGTATATTATGTAATGAACGATCCTCCGCCCGCTGCAGCGTGCACAAATCTTCGCACGAGCCGCCGCTTTGGCGATTTATCGCCATGCGTTATTATTGTGGAATAACCGTTTTGGAAGCCGGTCAAATGTCGTTAGTCACAACGTTGAGTGATATTCCCGCCGCCACCGCTACCCGAGACTTTTGATCTATGAACGCATAGACCGTGACCGCCGCGTGGGTGGACGCTATATTCGTATACGATAATGTGTATATTATCGTGTGCTAGCTGAGGCGCGTGTATATCATAATAATAATAATTATTATATTATTATTATTATTATTATTATTATTATTATTTTATTATTTCTATTATATTGCTGCTCATCGCCAACGGATCGCGGGGCAACGCGAGAATAATAATAATAATAATATTTTGTGGCAGAATAACTGCTGCAAACCTATACACACAACAACTATATACGTAGGTATGTATAAAATATATTATTGAGCTTCTCTGCGCAACTTTTACGATTGTAAATGATAATATTATATTACTCGCAGTATACGTTTGGACATAAATGTTATAATACTATATTATTATTATAGTACGATGTGAGCAATTCAAATATAGTATACCTACAAATAATTATATGTACATAATATATATAGGTACTGCTGCTGTGCAGTGTACACTGTTGTTAGCCAGCTTATATACACGCAATAACGGTACATGATTTAGGCAAATTAATCGAACGTCCGTTTAAGATTAGCGTCATCGGCTGCGGCTCGGTGGCTAAACACTTCTGATTTCCCTAAAAACAAGGGGAGGGGGGTTGTTGGTGGGAGCGAGTCACTACAAATAAATTCCGGCCGGCTTTGTCCTTTATAAACTATACAGGTTTAAACTATGGTACCTACATTTAATCATAATCAAAATTGAGCTCATAATTTATGTAGAGTGGTTTATGTATATACAGGTACCTAACTCTGTTTTCGTGACGTGAGCGAATCTATATTACATAGTCTCAGGAGAAAATATTAAATTTCAACAGAGTTCATAAACAATCAATAAACTATAACATTATATAGGTACATTTCTATAATTTAGATTGAAATTATTATAATATAATAATATAAGAAATGTTGAAAATTCGAACTAATCTTTTATATGATTCGAATATTGAATACCTTACGTATAAAAAGTAAAAACGCCAAGAGAACGATAAATTATATTATAAATCGTTTGTTATTTTGTATTTACTGGGCGATTATTCAAAAACGTGCCTACACCTATCATGCGCAATACGAATGTTGCATGATATATTCGGTTTGACTTTATTTATATAATGCATATACTACCCACACAATCGTCAAAATAATTGATCGAATTAACCAGAGAAATATTTACAGAGTGGATATTATGCGGTGTGCTGGCCCGTCACACAAATTACGTCGACTCCCGTGTGTATACAAATAACATTTCGTACCACACGATACTTATATTCGAGTCTTAATTGTTTACAACTACAGCAGTCGTCGTGTGTACCTACCGTTAAATATCCATTTTTTATGTACTAAAATTTAAAACTTAAATGTAGTTAATTATTTATAATATTTAAAATAATAAGTGATAAATACGCTTATTTTTACTCTGCTTGTGCCAATAATTTTTAATAATTAGTAAACAACTTTTTTGTGAGTAGAAATTATTATTTTTTGGTGACATAATATTACTCACCACTAAAATATATTATTGTTGACTCTATTTAAGTTGATTAATTATTTACTCGAAATAACTACAAAATATTGTGGCTATTAACATTTTTAAACATTTACCTAAAATATAAAGTTCCTACCTATATCACTTCTATTATTACATTATACCTATATGTCCATTTTTTTTATTATGTTATGCACCTTAAAATGGAGATTGTAAATTCTACCAATTATTCCTTTTATGCCTGTAAATTCCACCGGTACGAGTTGCTTACCTTTAAAAATTAAAAACATATTCATTTCATTAATAGGTATTAATTTTTGACGTGTAAAATAAACGCAAACACCATCGATAATGTTTTTTGACAAATTTTGAGTTAAAACTAAATATGATTTATACCTACACATATTATGTTCATCATATGACACACATTTTCCTACTCAATTTAAGGCTAAAATGTATTAACAAATCGTAGTTGGAAAAGTTAGTTATAATTGATGTATTTTTTTATAATACTGTTACAATTTGGAGCTTATATTTATTTCTGCAGATCAAACAATGTACTGATGTAAATTGTATACATTTAAATTTTATAAATCCGACCCTAAAATCGACTACCTGAAAATTGGTGGAATTTACATGCATCCCTTTCAACGTATTGTTCAGTTGGAAAAATAAAAGGTGAAAAACTTTGCATTTTATTTATTTTAGAACAACCTACTATTACATAATAACTTTCAAATACCATATTTTCAAGACACTGTTTTATAAAGAAATAACATAATATGTTTTGTAATAATTGTTTTTTTTAAATTACATTTTGATTTCAACTATCCAGTTGAAAAGTGATGCATTCTATAACTATCATTATATAAATAAATATTTAATAGAAAATTAACTTTTAGTTTTTCGATTATCCTTCAGTCAGTTACGAATTCGATTAATCATAATCTCTTTAAAATATAATTAATTTTTATAAACTAAATTACCATTTTACTAATACCTAATACCTATATAAAAATATTGTATTATATTACTATATAAAAAAAACATTATTACCATACAAGTTAAATCATCGTATTTTATTTGTTCGTCAAATATAGGTACACGCGGTAAACATTTGGAGGGGATTCGTATTTATTTACTTACTAAAATCCATGTGGTGTAACGCGGCATCGATAAGTATATTATAATATACGAGTATAATGTGTGGTGTTAAATCCGCCAGCCGTCTGCAAGTTGTATTGTAATTATTTTTAAATATTGGATGCGAACGAAACAGAAGGAGCTTCGGGACGAATTAGATGACCAAATAAGTGTACACGGACAGTGTTTAAAAAAAAAATCCAATTTGTGATCCGCGTCGATAGCGCACGCATCACAGTGTATATAATTATAATTTATATATATATAAATATAATATAAGAATGAGGCATAGTATGTAATCAAAATAATATGCGACGGGCGAGGCGGGAAAGAGCTGACGGACGTGGGCCAACAAAGATATATGTTGAGAAAAAAATCAGTCGTCCGAGCCAGTGGGGGCGTGTGGACACGCGGGCAACCGCCACCGAGGAATCTCTGCAGCGGCGGCGGCAGCATCGGCAGCTATATAATAATAATATAAATTATAATAATATATAGAAGTGTGCATATAATATAATATAATATAGTAAGAGAGCACTGGCCGGCAGCGGACCAAATATCGTGTATATCTATGTGTATTATAATATACGCAGGCGGTTGTGCGATGACCATCGGTGGTCGAGTTCTAACAAGTCGCTTTTATCATCATCACACACATACACACACACACACACACACACACACACCCCGATATTACATATATTATTATGCGCGCGCACACACACGTCATATGTATATATATATATATATATATATATATATATATATGTATCTAATCTAAGTACGCAGTGTCTTTAATTAACTGAAAAACTTTACACGCACGCGCGCGGGCGTATATACCTCTAATATTCCTGACGGATGCTGTGGCGGCGGCGGCGGCGGTGCACCCGAGGCGAGTCGGTCGGACGGACGGTTGCCGCCACCGTCGTTTGGCCGTACACCAAACGTATTTAGCTACAGATTAAATAAAGCAGTCCGTGTAGGTGGCTACAGTATATTTTATAATATTATTTAGTTGCGCCGCTGCAGCCCATTTTCACCCACTACATAGGTAGGTATGACGTTGCACGAGTACCTTTTTCGATATTTAAAATGCCAAGTTGAAAGTTGATGTGGAAAAAAAAAACTAAAACTTCACTCGTTTTAAAAAAATGTTATCTACTTTTTTTAACTAGTACACGAATCACGTCTAAAATAGTATTTTGTGACTATCTACATGATATTGTGCATAATATTATTTCATCGAGAAACAGAACTTCAGAAATTTATAGTGTTACTACATACTAGTATTACTTTATTATTATACTAGCAGATTGTTCTTGTTTAAAAACGTGTAAAAATATTATAATTGTATCTAAAATCATTAAACCAAACATTTAAAAAAAAATGTTTACTTAACAGTTTAACTAGATGAAATATTTTTAAATCAACTGAAAAAATCTAAGATACTCAAACAGTCAATTAAACTAGTTAAATTCTTAAGTTCCTTAGTAAAATAATTAATTAGTGAAGTTAAAAGTTCAAAAGAAATAAACTTTTTGACTAGTTAACACTTAATCCCCCCCACCTTTGCGTATTCCTTATATTAGTAAAATACACATGGCATATACCTATATAACGCGTATTATGATAAATTTTAGTGGTTTATACATTATCAAATTATTTGTAAGACCTTTTTTACGATCGTAAATATCGTAGATAAACGTGTCGCAAATCGTGCTTTTGTTGCTGCTGCTGCTATTTTGTTGTTATTTTTTATTCCTTTTTCCATCGGCTCGTCAATATATACCTATACATATATTTTTGATTTTAATTTTATTACATACAAAGCCTTGGGCGTTATTTTTCACGTTCTACATGGTAGCTCGTTAATTTGCATAATTGACTTATTACTGTTTAGCATATTGATAGAGAAAACGTAAATTGACGCCTACGACACGGAGAATTTATTGCCCAGCGCTATAGCCACCGCCGCTATATTATGTATAATATATATACAATATACAGAACGGTTCAGCCCAGTTTTGGCGCTTGCCTAAAATATATAATACCGCGTGTATACCTCTTCCTATACCTACCTACCTAGTACCTACACTACCTAGTACCTAGTATGCGGTATTATAATATAGAGGAGACTGCAAACTATACAACCACCGTGGCATCTCGCCATCACCGGCAACCCGTTGTTGTTGTTGTTGTTGCTGTTACATTACTATGACCGGTTGACATAATAAATAATTTATAAATCCGAAATTACGCCCCTCAGAAAATTTCTCTAGCTAGTCTGATATACATATGTACGCGTATTATACGATCATGAGTTATGACTTATATAGGCTAGACTATGAGCGTATATTCTTGTACGTATTCCCGTAGTATGCTACTCAAGGTGTGTAGAATCGAAAACGAATTTACAAACGTGATGTGGATAATTGGGAAATATTATAATATGGAACGTTTAATAATAAAAAAAAAATGCTCGCGGCTTACGGTCAAGATATGTTGATTTTTTTTTAATTACAATAGCGGGGCTATTATAAGTAGGTACCCACACTCGAACAAACTTGGGATTGAATTTGGCATGCGTAAATTTTAAACCGTAACAAACCGTTGATCAATACGCAAGAAACTACACAATCGCTCAAACGAATTTATTATAGATTGTAATATTAACTCACGTTCCTCTATCCGATCGAAATCTTAGACGTCCTCTGTTAGAACAGAAAATTTGTTGAATGGATATTATCATTTATGAGTCTATGTCCTATGACCTGCATGGCTGTATGCATTCATTAGAATAGTTATGTCATGTTTAATTCATATAGAGACTCCGCATTCCCATAGGTACCGTACGTGAAGTCAAATTATACGGCTTGAACATATGACCTTAGACCGGCTTATTATACTGTTTACCGCAAAAACAATATAGGTATTTTATAGGTATTTATAGCTAACTATATAAAACGAGTTGGGCGAACGCGAAATTGTATAGTACAAAAACTGAAGCTACCCGAATTGTTAATATGCAACACTCAAATTATCTTTACAATCCGTATATTAGCAACAATATGAGAGTGAACCACTTATTTCAACGATCAATTTGACATTTTGTAGCAAGAAAAATTACACGTTTAGATCACGGAGATCTATTATTCTGCACTGCACTGGAAACGTGATCTTTGGAGTTGCATACTTGCTACTTGCATACCAAAAAAATGTATGTTTTTCAACTTGTAACTTGAGGGCCGTTTTGAGGATGCGATTTGACTTTGTTATTTTATTTACTGGATATAATAGTCATAACCAAGTTGCGTCCTCAAAACGAATTTTATAATAATAATTTTACTACACAAATTTATGATAAGTGTATAATTTAGTATTTATATTAAAATATAATATATTAGTATCGACTTTTCAATTATATTAAAAATGTACATAAACAATTTGTGTTTATTTAAATGTACCTATGACAAGGTAATATGATATTAAATAAGTAGTTTGTAATATATATAGTTAATGATATTGAAAATTGGGACGCTACCAACCAGGTTGTTTAAAAACATACTCCTACAGGACGCAATATCAAACCTCGTGATCCTTTTTGGACCTTTTTAACTCGGCAACTCGCCTACACTGATAATAATCTCGGACGAAATAGTTTAGTATTATGCACCGATCTTTGGATTAGTGATATTAAAGGCGTCGAAACAATCGATTATAACATAAAATTTAAATGTCTATTGAGCAGGTAGGGTTTTGGTACATATCTCGACAATGGTAAATATATCGCACCCGCGATCTTACGCGGTGCTCGCGGGTACGCAGCGACAGTAAACGAGGAGCTCGAAACTCCATTTAGTCAGTGATTTATTTTCGAAAGGCGCCATCGTGTTTAAATATATAATATGTGCGTATATATAACACGGACATCGGATGACATTCCTTTGTGAACGGATAGCCATCAGACACGCTGGGCGAGAGGAATGCCGAGTAGTGGGTATATATATACATATATATTATATATGTATGTAGCCATACCGCGGATGTATACCGATAATAAAAAAAAGCGTCGTATATAATACATAGGAATACACGTAGCGGAGCTTTCGTATGAAAATAAACCAATCTACTATAATATTATTGTACTGCAGGCCAATGATGAAATAACACAATGGACAATAATATTATTATGTAAGTTTACAATTTGTAATCATTTTTGTTTCGTTTTTTTTTTTTTTGTGAGAGGCGCTATTTTTATAATATTGTATTTGTTTTAATTTTAATTCATTGGTTATTTGAAGCTAACCGTCTATTGTCGTACTAATATTATACATTATTGTAAGTGATTACA
The DNA here is from genome assembly GCF_005508785.2 of Acyrthosiphon pisum. NCBI lineage: Eukaryota > Metazoa > Arthropoda > Insecta > Hemiptera > Aphididae > Acyrthosiphon > Acyrthosiphon pisum. The sequence goes on from NC_042494.1 coordinate 65,574,901, forward strand.
ATTTATTTTTTTTATTTTACATAAGTGTAATTATTTTTTATACTGAACATATTGTTACGCGTGTATAATAATGAATAATATAGTCATAAACGGTAATCGACGACATTGTTATAATATTATTATGAAATTACGGTATTAAAATTAATGGTTTTTTTTTTTTTTCATTATTTTAGTACTCAATCTCGCGGTCAAACCGCAGTAAAATATTGGAAGATAAAATGTATGTTATCTCGCTGATGGTTCCCTTCTTGTTAATCGTCCCATATACATAAATAGGATAGATGAATTGGTTGATTTATTTTATTTCGCAGAGCGTGCTAATGTTTCTCAGTGCGGTATGTTCTGATTGATAGCAAAATAAAATCTTGGGTTATAAAATAAATCGGTACGTGTATTTTACTTTTTTAACGTATATATAAGAACTGCTGCGTATATAAATACAAGTTGAACAAAACAAAATCGAATTATACCTATTAATAGTATAATTTATACGATTAACTACGACACTTTTTGTGTCAAACACATGACTCATAAAAATAAATATGGGTATATATTTCACTGAATAAGCAATCATTATTTAGAACGAAAAAAAAACGTAATAAAATACAATTTAATTTATTCTCTAAAAAAAATGTTTTAACCTTTTGATAAAACCAAAATTGAGAATATTATATTTTTAAATATATTCTAATATATCTGTCATAATCCATAGGTAATATATTACAGACATACCTACTGTATAATGTGTATTGGGTAAAAATTGACGTATATCAATGGGTGTATTCAACTTAAAAACTGTTTTTATATAATATTTATACTGTTACTTCTACACGAAAATCAAACAAACATAAGTTATATTATGGCATTTAAAAAATCGACATTCATACATTCAATACTGTGATGGTATCTGAGTGATTCTCAGAAAGAAGAATAAATATAAGTACCTATGGAAATGTTAATTCTATTTATGAAGTAACAAATAAGAAGTGTGCAGTTTACATTAAAGGAAACATGTATATTATTAATTCATTTTTGGCTTGTGTAAAATAAAATAATTATAATCATTTTAAGAAATAATAATTATTTAGTGACTCTCAAAAAGCATTATTTTTAATCTGGTTTAACAAAACCTTTTAGTGATGAGATGATATAAATTGTTCACTATATCTTAATTTTATAAACTATTTAATGTTACATAATTTAAATATTATTAGAATGTATCAGGTTTACATCTAATATACGTATACAAAAAGAAGCAATTAATGTTAATACGCTTATGAACAAAAATAAATGCTATGGATATAAATTAAGTTATTATGTTAACACAATAATAATTATTTTTTATTATATAAATAATAAAAAGTGAATATTGAAATGTACATTTTAATATTGTATTATGGTGTGTGATAAAATGTGATTTTAAAATTTATAAATCATTCAAACATCGTTGTTAAAAGAATCAACATCGTGAAACGATTCGTGATGTCAAAGAAACCTTAATAAACAAATATACAATTGTATAAACGAGTTCGTTCTAATATTCTATACATTTATAAACGTACCATAGTTGGAACTACCACGTAAGTATTACATGGACTATGCAAATTTGAGAGCTATCTGCAATGTTACTTAATAAAGATTAATTCATCAGCATCTATTTCAAGTCGAACGCCGAGTACAATATCAGACGCACAGTTTGACATAACAATTAAACATTTTTCGATAGATAGGTATAAATGTATGGTCGTACGGACAATGATTACATAGCAATCATATATAACATTATATTATATATACCTAAGTATTCTAGTAGTCACATTCGTTTACCAAATTCTTTCCACGTGGTCTTAACATTATAATATAAGATTCACGCTTGCCAAAATTTTGAAGACAATAATTTTATAATATAATATTATGAAAGCATCTGATTGGCGCACAATTTGCATTAGTTCATAACCACCAGAGAACGTAAAGACGTATATGTGTAATAGCGCTGAGCATAACATATGAGTGTGTACAACTCACTGTACCTATACTATTATATTACGCACTAATAGATAATAAATTCGTTGGACAAAATAGCTGACGTACGGCATGAGTATCTAATATTGCAGTGCTCGAAACAGAAAAAAAGAAGAGGGGACTAGTAAGAGTGTAAAAAAAACTGTGCGTACCCGCATAAAGTTTAATAACAATATAATATTATATTATATATTTAATAATATAATATTATGTCTTATATCGATTAAAATTTAAAATAGTATATAATATGGAAGTGGTGGAGTAATTTTTTTAAAAAAACAAGAGACACTCCCACCCCCTGCTCGTACCCACCGCAAGGCAATGCATACATATACAATCTGCCTTATTATCGCATAAAGGTATACGAGATACGAGGCTTGTCGGTCGGGTCAGGAACGATGACATTCGATTTATTCGCATTAAGAATAATATGATTCAACTCCACCATATCCTTTTTGCGTTTATCGGTGGCATACGTATGCGCGCGCGCGTCGTCGTCGCATGAAATGATTGAAATTAGAACCGTTCGATCATGGGGCGGCGGACGCGGTCGCGCGTACACAACACGTCTATTTTCGGTCGTCGCGGCGCGGCGTCGGTGACGGGCCACCGTGGGGTAGTGTGTGGTGGCCGCCGATAAGGGGAGGGGAGGAAATCGTCTTTAAATAATTGGACCGTTCTCTTTTATTTCGCGACGCGTATCATCGGTGTTCGAAGATGAACGAATGAAAAAAAAAAAAGAATAGAACCCGAGCGCGATCCAATTTGAACGGAAGCCCGTTGGGTCCGTTTTTAGATCGTAGCGAATGCGAGTAGGAAAAAAATAAAATAGCAATTATAAAAGACGCATCGCGCGCGCGACCATAATACGCGCTGCGGCAGAGAGCATCTCGGCACTGGAGTGCGGTGGCGGCGGTGGCGGTCGTGCGACACGCGGAATTTTTTTTTCCCGTCGCGGAATTTAGAAGAAAAAAAACAACGCGTCACACGAACGAGATCGTTTAGCGTGTAAAAATCGCAGCCGATTTGGCTACGGTCCTCCACCGCCGCCACTGACCATATACGATATGCCTACAGGGTGATTCACCGAGTACGCTCACCCCCGTTTTTAATTTTCAAATTCTGACTTTTGACATTTTTCGTTATACTCAAAGACCGCATAATATATTTAAATTCTCCGCATATTTAGTACTTGAAGAGCATCGTGCCACTTGGAGATACCATTATCATTTATTATTTATAAAAGTGGTACAAGTGTAATAAATACTAAATCCAATACTTATTAGGTACAACTGTTTAAATTTGTTGTAAATCCATTTATAAGGATCCTTGGTATAAATATTTTAATAACTAAGAAACTATTAGTTCGAATTTTTAATTGGTACATCAACATTTTCCAAAAATGTGTCCCCTAAATAATTTACAGTAAAAAAGGGAGGAGGGCTGATAAACAGAAGTTTGTATCAGCCACAGGGCACTTCTTAAAGTAGTACATAAAATCTCAAGAATTTGAAAATATAGTCTTTAAATCCATTATTGAAAAATGCCTAAAATCAAAATTTGAATAAATTCATTATTAAGGGTAATAACTGGGGGTGAGCATGGTTGATGAGTCACCCGGTATATAATGTGTATTGCGTATGGTGTTTGTACGTGGAGAGCTTGGTTTATTTATGTTTTACACGGCTCGACGGCGGCGGCTAAAAATCATTGATGAAAATCTACCATTGGCCAAATCGATGACGCTATTTTTTTTTTACTGCATGAACGCGCACCCTCGCCCACTATCGTGAAAAGACACGTTTTTAAAGAAAAAATAACAGAATAAAAATATATTGTTGGTAGGTATTATGTGGAAAGATTACGCGTATTTTTTCGTTATCGAATATTTCACGATTCAGATTTTTGACGGATTTTTAACCGAATAACACGACGGAATTTGATGCGATAACTTACATAATACTGTATAAGTCTAGTAAATTTTGTCTTCTTCTATCGGTTTATACAGTAGGTAGTGAATAAGCTATAAAAACCAATATTACTAAACCGTTATTAGAATTTTTTTGTTGCATGAAATTAAAAGTATTATTGGTAATACGCTATTTGTATACTGAATTCATCTATTTCAAAACTTTTCTAGTGTCAAGAATATAAAAGAAAACATAGTTTTAACTTTTGCAGAGAGACTTAGAAACTATATCTATCTATATAATATAATGTTTTACAATAAAAATCGAAATAAACAACATATGATTATTGATTTGTAATTTGGGTCCGTAAAAAATTGTTACTATTAATAGAGCGTGTCTCGCGTGTAAATGCATAATCAAAATGCACCAGATTTGAAAGTTCTTGTATAGACCATGCGTGTATTTTGAACTAATATAATTAAAGTTTTTTGGTTTGTCTTAAAATAATATCACGTATGAATAGCCAAACCAAATGAGCAAAATCGCGGCATATGGTGTGAAAAAAAAATGTCAGAATGGTTTATTACAGCCATTTGTATGCATACTGCTGGCGTATAACGATGCAATCGCCTCAAATTATTATTGTATTGCGTTTTGCAGGACGTGCAGAAGTAAGTATAGGTATTATATCGAAGTGATAATTCTCGACGAGGATGTGAGTACTGGACCGGTATACGCGTATGTCGTAGGTATATAATATAATATGCAAGTATGAAAAAGTAATTTGTCGAAAATTATTATATTTTAAAAGTACAAAGGTCGCGACACCGAGAGAGGAAAATCGCCGACGGCGGTCGGCGGCCAAACAATACGATATATCATACATAATAAATAATAAATCACTCATGCGACGGGCGTACACGTATGTATAGCGTATAATAATGTAAAATATATATATATGTTGTGTGTGTATGTGTGTGTATATGTATATGTATATTATTATACTTATATATAATGTATAAACTGATGTTGATGCTGCAAAGACGCGTCAACAAGATACGGTTCACCCGCAGTTGATTACAGTCTTTGGGCCATATAAGTTATTGTTTTTTTTTTTTTTTATTAAGACGAAACGCGAGCGTGTCACATTACACCAATAACACACACAACGAAGAAAAAGTTGAAAAGAGTAGAAACAATATAGTATAATATAATATGAAAACTATTACTTTAAAATTGTTTCTGCACAACAAATAATGATTCCCCGAACGAGTAATGTTTGCGTAAACACTACACAAGGTATGCCAGTAAAATATAATATAAATTAAAAAGTGTATCGTCGTGCTGTAAGGTATAATAATAATAATATAATTATACAAGTAGATGTTATATTATACTGCAACCACGCGTGCAATCATCATCAACGTCGAAGATGTTTTGCACACACGGCATGGACCACCGCTACTATAATATAATTTAATATTATTAATTATTATTACCATCATCATCTCTGTTTCGCTGCCTATATACAATATGCATGTCGGCGTGTAGCCCCATCGCGAGCTCCGCGTGAATTAACTAGCTGCTTATGATAAATGTGACATAGAGAAAAACGTAATAAAGTGTATTATGTGCGAGACCACCCAAAGGAAAACGAAAAGTGCGACTCGCGGTACATAATATAATATCTTATATTCGTATATGGCATATAGTATTATATACGCGTGTCTATATATATATATATATACGTAGATGTGTATATATAAATGTAATAATATAATGTCTGAATATAATGCGCGGGGGGATGGTGGAGGTGGAGAGCGGCTTCGAGCGGCGAGGGGGCGACGCGGAACGAAGGACATCATCAGCAGGTTTATCGCGTGGAAAACGGTAAACTCAGAAGAGTTAAACCAGCCCAATTAAAATATCGAACATGTCCGTGAGTCCGGTTTCTTCCCGTTTTTTTTTTTTTTGCATTCTGTTACGTGTGCATAAAATATGTTTTAAGATAAAAAATTTCGATTCTAGCAGTGTGTGTGTGTGTGTGTGTGTGTGTGTGTGTGTGTGTGTGTG
>NC_042494.1:65580955-65708087 GCF_005508785.2 Acyrthosiphon pisum
TGTGTGTGTGTGTGTGTGTGTGTGTGTATAATAGGCAATACGTGTGTGCATATAATATAATATATTTTGGGTGTATAAAACGGACGAGTGTTGCGAAGACGACTGTGGCGGGGCGGCGTGTCATTGGTCGCACCGGTAGAAAATATGTGGTAATAGTGGTCGACCGGGGGGTGTTGCGAGGGCGGTGGCAGGAGGGGTAAAGGTCAATAAGATGAGAGAAATCGCACGCGCGGCGGCGGAGACGACACGCACACACACACACACACACTCGCGCACACACACAATATGAGGTCCACGATCGGGTTATTGTGGGGGACGCCACTACTGCCGCTGTCGACCGAACTGGACTTCAGAGGAGCTATATAATGCGTGTGACGATATGACCACGGAGCCGGCTTTGAGAGCGCGCGCGCTTTAGTCTGTGTGTGAGAGATTTAAAAAAGAAGAAGATGACGACGACGACTTCGACATGATGTTAATCGTGATATTTACGGGAAACTGGTTTCGCGGTATAAACCGTGTATATTGTATATAGAGAGCTTCAGGCCCGTACTGTTTATGTGGCCGTCGTCTCATCCGCGAGCACCGTTTTCGTCGTTAACCGTATATAATATAGGTAGGTACGCTTAATAATAATGTATAAAATAATAATATGTTTATTTATACGTCTATTGTTATTATTGTTATTGTGGTCATAAATCGAAACATCGCCGCGCTTTTATATAATTTCTCGACTTCTTCGTCGGACGCGCATCAAATGATGATGGTCATTATTATATTATATTATTATTTTATATAGGTTGTCTCACCTCCCCTCCAACCCTTAAAACATTACAAATTTGAAATTATTATTTTCAAACTCGTTTTTTGAAACTATTGCAAATTGACGGATGGCCGCATTCACTGATTATTTTCATTTATTTTTATGAATGAAATAAATCATGAGTTTTTCCAGATTGTTTTACTAAACGTTAACGAGACTGCCTATTTCTTTAGAACAATCTGAATTAATTATAAATAATTAATTTCCATTAACTATATTATTATATTCAATTTATTTAATCAGAATGAATCTGCTGCTGTATATTCGACACGATTATGCACGCAAATTTAGCCGTCAAATACACGTAATTTCTAGATAAAAACTATTTCTAAAATTAATTAAAACCGATTTACTTATCAAAAGTAAGAGAACAATATACCAATGAAATATTAAACGAGCCTCCGTAATGTGAAATATTTAATACTAAAAAGCTCAAAAACACGCAAGGCCAGTCACTGGTTAGATAGCTATTTCAGCTGTTCCTTATCTATAATTATGAACATACAATTTCTGATATGAAATATAAACATAATCATTTTGAAACTTCAACCCAACACCAATTTTACACTGTAGATTTTTTTGAGAAAATGTTTAACTTTCAGGTGGATGGATTCATACAGTGTTTTATAAGAGTATTATATCTCATATCCTTATCAATATCAATACCTATTCATCGCGATATATCGTTTTGCGCGTATTGATAATGTTTAATTACTAATGAGCATTAATTATCGCAAAAAATCGTTTTATTACATTGCAATTTATTAAATACCTAAGTTCTTAAATTGCGACCATTAATTAAACATTATATGGGGTTGAGGGTTTCGTTTTAAATATTATACGACATAATATGCGTCAATGCGTCATATAGTTTGGATAAAAAAACGTTAAAATCACTCAACAAATAAAAGTAATATCCTAATATGCAAAATGCTTAACATTATTGAAACAGATCAGTAAAAAATGAAAGTCGGAACCTGTAATTATCTCATATATTTTATTATTAATAGTAAGCATACCTACGTGATTTATATTAAATATTTTTTCCTGAGATGGCTTATAGAGATTATATTTTTAAATACGATAAGATATTTATTACTTAGTTATACATACCTACTGTAGTATACTATGTGCAAGTATACATAATAATGCGTATTAATCATAACATAATTTAAATGTACATAATCACTTTAAAGAATGGTTTCCTAGTGGCATGCTGCAGAAACCAATTATTCGATTATTTATATAGTTGCAGAAACGAAATAGTCAAATACACTACCTATATAGGTACGCGCAATACTGAGTCCAAATTAGAAAATATGTACCAGTGAAAAATAATATATTAAAACACAACTCATTACAATCATATTATAGTAATATTAATGTTGTTAAAAAGTATGGAGGGGGTGAGTTACTCAAATCTGCGTCGAAAGTCGTAAATAACGTTTAAGTACGGGATTGTAAATGTTCACCTTCAGGCACACGGCGAGTTGAATTGATCGCGGTCGCGAAAGGCGTTTGTGTGTACAACATGAGAATCATTTGAATAAAACAATATAAATTTAAAAGAAAAACAATATCGTTTACATTACATATAGGCAGGTATAATATCGTTAATCGTATTTTATTTTCGGAGCCGCATTAAAAAAATATCATAGACGCATCGAGGCTGATCGAATAAGTCTCGAAATATATTACAACCGACGCTGCAGTTCGTACAGGTGGTGTAGGTACAAGTACACTGTACAGATATAATAATATATACGCAAGTGCACCTTCCTATATAACACTGTTTATATACCTATAGGTACACGCGTATACGGTAACGATTATAATGTACAAGACAGGAGCGGTATACATTTTACGGATTTAAATTACCACGCGTAAGTCTGCAGTATGGTATGCGGTTGAGCTATCTCACCGCGCGGCTTACCGAATTATGTCAGGGCGCATATTATACATTATAAGTATATATATATATATATAATATAATAAAAAAAATATACAATATAGGAACCACCGAAAGTATAATATAGATTATAGGTAGTATAATACACGTCTCGTCGTACACACAACATAATATGGGTCAGTGTACACCACAGCGTTGTATACTACAACAGACGTATTATAGTCGATATGAATATAATATATCAATAATATTACATTATTATACACATATATAGGTACAGCGTGTACCAATAATATATAATATGGAAACATATGCGCTGTATAGAGCTCAACTATAATATAAGTCCGCTGGTGTCGGATCGTAAGTATTGTGCAACCTATATCTAAAATCGCGCATAAAATATATAATATACTGACCTATATATGTAATATAATATATAGGTATATCAGTGTATGTTATTTCAGTAGCCATAATTCAATCGTCGCTCCCAATGCTATCCGCGGCCGTAATCTATATAGGTAGTAATTTCCAATTAATTCGATACGTTTTTCTGTTATTTAAGCTGATAAACTTACTACCACGTTTATTACGATCACGGGATCGTATAAACGTTGTATAGGTTTATATATATTTATTATACCATTTATTTTATATAATATATATATATATATATATAATAGTATACATAATATACAATACATAGGACGTATATACAGGCTGCTGGCACAATTCAATGCCGCAGTAGTATCAAGTATTCGTGTTATGAGAACGTGTATAATGTAGGTACAACAAACAAGCATGATAAAATACGTATTTAAAGTTATACACGTGGATTGCTATATATATTATTATGTTCAAAAGTTGTTTATTTTTTTAAAACGATGGAACGATTTATTAATTGTGGAAAAATACCCGCTGAGCGTTAACTGTTAACGCACATATGTGCGCGCACAGTGATCGTATAATATAAAATAATATGAACTATTGCTGTACAAAACACTATCAATTATAAATATTGTTTAAAACATAATTTAACTAGTCGAAATGTGAAATAAAAAACATTAACAGAAACAAGTGGCAATTTAAATTTTTAAATTACGTAATCGTTACAATTGTTGTACAGCAAAAAAAAAAAAATCAAATCTGGAAACGTAATATATTATATTGTCATGTAATAATATCGCGGTATTATTAATCTTCTGAATTTATCATCCACTAATGAAAAAATAGCATGGACGGGATATCGCTAATCGCTCACCTCAGAGCGAACCTGTAGTGTATATTATATTAATATTTAGTACATATTATTATAAATTTGAAAGCCATGATAAATCACAGCATTCGAAAAAAGATTCTAAGAGGAATGATATAGTATTTACATAGTACATATAGGACGTTTTTCTTTTAAATATTAGCAATAAAAAAAAAACTAATAAAAATATACGGACAACTAGGTTACCCATCAAAAACGCAAAGATTACCATTTACCAGATTTATTATGTATTAAAATATTATATAAAGACGTAATAAATATGACATAACCAGGAACCTTGTATTAAAATTCAAAATCTTGATACCTAGCTACAACTAATAACACAGCTCGTTACATTTTAAAAAGAAACTAAAATTGATGAATGATATCAATGTGCAGTAAAATGTAAAATACTGTTGTCTAATATATCATATATGTATATTGCATATCGTGTTATGATGATCAGAGATAGAGTTGTAGGTAGGTAAGTACATATATAAACATACGCTTAAAGTATAACGTGAAGTTTGAGTAAAAAATATGCAGAAATATAAGTTACAAAGTAATTGTGAACGAAAAACAATCATCTGGTGAATTTTAAGAAAAATACTGAACAATTTAATTCCGTGAATATTATTAAAAATATAAGAATTCGTCTAATAAGAAAAGGTTTGTTAGGCGATAGCTGATGATTATTCAAATTTAATAATAAAAACAATTCATAAAATATTTCAAAACTTTTTGAATGACAAAAAAATGTATTTCCAAACAATTAAATTGTAAATTATAAAAGGTTATTAATATAACATCATAAAATAAAGCATATCTATACAAATGTTTTCTTTTCAGCAACCAAAACCGGGTACAACAATTTCTTTAAAAACTACTGGAAAACGTCAAACATTATCTATGTATAAAGTATCATATATTTAATCTGTATCAAATATCAGACCAATAACGAGAAATATTAAACGTCCGGTAGGTATGCGCAGTTTAGCGAAAAAGTGATTACTTATAAACCAAAAAAAAATAACATATCATTGTATAACAAATAGACATAATTTAATATTTGTGTTATGTTAATGCGCGGTTTTATACCATAATATATACTATTAACGAGTATTATATTCAAATACCTAATAAGCATTCCAATTATGTAAACCCACTGTTAATATTAATGATTACGAGGGTGCCAACTTGTGGTATCGTTTTTGTCCACTTCAGTAGGAGTTGATAAAACAAAATGATTTATAATGGAAAAATAAAATAAATTAATCTATACTACTATTCGAATGAAAAAAAAACGAGTCTTCTTCGTCTATCTAGGACTTAATATATAGCATACGTGTGTATAAAAAACAGGTTTTCCTAATAACAGGAATAGTTTGTAATAATAAAGAACCAAGAGAATAATGTATCTATAGAAAATGACCAAATATACACTTTTTATCTCAAATTGTAAATTATGTGATAAAACATATCAAAACGCCCGATCAATTATCGAGCAGTTTGTTACATATACCCGTGGTTAGATGAAATAACAGTCGACGAACTGATAAAATAAATACCTGCTTGTTTACTTTGTTATTTTATGGTAAGATTGAAGTATATTATAATATTCTTTAATTGTATTTTTCGAAATTATTTTACCGTTAATAAAATATGTTTTGTTGGAAAAATAAAATATTTTATATAATACACGTCATGGACGTCTTAAGTTGAACTATTTAGTATTTGGATTGGAACTATTAATTGGATGCAATAGATATAAATTTAGTTTATAGTTCTGCTGTTTCAGTAAAACAATACAAGAACGAAATAGTATGAATTATTTTATTATCTGTACTCTATTCACTATTGTGTATTTCTATTTTATGTTATGAGTTAGTAGTTATTACTATACTTATTATAGGTACACTGAATACCTACGCGACAATATAGTGAAATGCGCGTGCAACAAACAAATGTTACTTTATAATGAGTTTTTATAGAACAAATTGTCCCTTTTTGATAAAACTAAAAAAGAAGAAAATAGTATACAATTTTTTGAGAGAGTCATAAACACTTTATGTAATGTCTTATCAAGTATAACATTATTCGGTTTACATGCCATCGAATACTTATATACACGTGTTATAACTAACACATATTATATAGTTATAGTATGTAGGTAGTAATGTAATAGATAGGTGCGTACCCAAATCGTCAGTTTTTTTTGTCACCGTACGTTAAATTTCTGACAATACTTTACAATAGAACGAAAATATTATTTTCTCCTCCTAAAATTATTTGCATTATTCAAACAGTTTGACACTGTTATTCGAGTTATTTAATACCAACACATACGCTATCATAATACACAATATAGTGAAATCAAAGAAAACATTTTGAACAATCGCTACTGTGAATAATGTGTCTATAGGCTATTTAAAACCAATATAAGACAATCTAAGACTATAATATCAAGTCCGATATCATATATTATTATTTTTTCATCATTATTGAAATTAATAAACGCCGTTACGTAGTTCACGAGCCTATTGTACAACATTGTAATTAAAACTATATGATCAGATTACTTTTCAAGCCCGAAATTGCTCAATAGGTCTATTTCAAAAATATTTACCAAAGACAAAGAAATTTTGGATTTCATTATTTGGGTTACGTCCTATATGCGATATCTGCGAGTACTTTCGTAACATAATACATATAATATCTTAACAGCGTTACCGTAAAACCATAATATTCACGTCTAATACACAAACAGGTATATGGCCGATTACTTCCAACGAAACAAAAATTTAATTAAAATAATAATCGTCAAAATATATGACATCAATGGCAAATAACAGCTCGTCGCACTGCGAAGAGCTAAATAGTATAATAATAATAATATTAACGTATATGTATTTAACTCGTTGCACGAAAACCTTATAGGTAGATAATAGTATGAATGGCTTTATCCGCGAGTTGTGTTGTATGCGAATCGCGGTAACAATAAAATAAGTAATAACATAATAATATAAACGTCGTACGGTCTTTGTTGGGATAATATTGAGGTTTTTTTTTATTTACTGGAATGCAATAATGTGACTTTGTCTTCGTCGCGTCAGTATCCATACGCGAACTCTTTTTTTTCGAACTACAGCCTACACGAAATATATTATTTTTATTATATTGCCCATATTATACAGACCTCAATGCGCGTATATACGATATAGTGATGTATATAATATATATATAATATTATAGGTGATGACTGATGAATAGTTTACGCTATTGTGTCGGTTCATTACGCGATAATATAATAAAATAATATGCAAAGATGATGATGATGATAATAATAAAAATGATAGTAATATTGTCATCATCCACCGAGCTACAACGTTCTAAGACTATATTATTATAGTGGGATTGAAACAACCACCACTACCTATAACAGTCTACGATTACAACAATACTAACATTATTATAATAATAATAATAATAATAATATTATGTGTCAAGCGAACGTGGTTCACCTGAGTCGTAGAAGTCCGCAGAACGCGCGCGCGTTTGGTCTCGTCGATCCGATACCAAAGTATATTATAGGAGAAGAATGCAAGGTTACGCGGGTTCGTCACACGGCACAATACGTCTATACGGCGATATTATTATTATTATATTATATTATATTATATTATCGGCGTATGTATATATGTATAGATTATATGGACTTTTAACAACATTATAATCGCGTGTTTTCGCTCCCCCGCTGTAAAGTGTTGTATACACACACACACACACACACGCCAGTACGGCATTGTTATTTGTATGCGGTTGATTTTTTACGATTTTGTTCGGTATACGTTTACCTCCACGTTATACGTCATATACACTGTTCACACACACACACACGCGCTTGCGCATAATGTGTATCTATATTGATACGTATTTTTTTCTCCTTTTATTATTTACTATTCTCGCGTTGTGGTATTTTTTTTCTCTTTTAATATTTTCCTCACATACCGAAAAAGATTCACATGATATATACCTGGAAAACGTACCGAAATTGTTATTGCATTACACACATATCTGGGACGTTTCACACACACACACACACACACACACACACACACACTTCGCATCACAGCCACCCACTATAGATATATTATTATTATTATTATTATTATTATTATTATTATTATATGTATGTTCACACGAGACCGATTTCGGCTTTGATGCAGAACGGTTTTCTAGAGCAAAATGTTCAAATCATTCGGATCGTATTGTTTGTCCGATTGTCGAGAGTATAGGTATAATAATATAATATATAAAGTCGAATCTGACGGCTTTACAAATTTTTTTAACCATATCATACATACATACATACACATATTATACACACATATACAAGACGATATCGAGTAAAAACAGTTGTGGACGTTGCCCCTTCGGGTTTGTACGTAGTGTATAGTACATCAACGTCTGATATATCATATTATAATATATAATATACCTATATTGGTAAAGTATATACACACAAAGCTGTCCTAGCATATACGAATCATGATGTCTTTTTTAATCCGCCGAGATCGGTAAGTTATAATAGCTGTTGTGTATAATATAGAACTATGTCTGAGCATAGAAATAAAATGTATAATTAATCCGTCACGTATATAATATATATATATATATATATATATATGAATATATTATGAAATGATCACAAGCGAATTTAGATGTTTGCTATGCTACCTACTTGTAAATTACATTGGTAATGTAAGATATTGTAATATATTATTATAATGGGCAAGAAAAAATAATAATCCAGAATTTTGATCCATCATTCTAAACTGTATATTATTTTTTATTATTATTGTTAGGTACGAAACGTTTTTACCGTTGTGAAATGATTCAACTTTTAATACCCATTTGGTCAAAAAAGAAATAGAAATGAAAATATTGAAATGCGCCAACGACGTTCTAGTGGTAAGTCGGAGGCGTATAGTAACAATATTATTATAATCATCGCGGTATCAAAACAACGTTATACAACACGTTTCCATCTCCGCGCACAGTCGTAATAGTCGCGTGCATTATAAAGGTATGGTATACCTATGTTGTACCACGTACGTGTTCATTGGTATTATAGGTATTACTCTATAACTATAACTATACGTTAAACATGTATTTTTCCATTCTGTGAATGGGGTTTCGTGTGGTACGTGATTTTGTTTCGTATTTTTTTTATGAATGAAACTCATGAGAAAACTAACCATGTCTTCCGCCCACTTGCGGTCAGTTCAGAAAAACTGATTTGAAAAATCTCCGGGCATTATTCCACCACCGCCGATGCCGCCGCCATGCGGTATAAACCAGTTTTTGTACCAGCAAAACGTATTGTTATAATAATATATACATCCACTACCCCGAGCGGTAACCGCGAATGTTCGTGCTTGGTTGTGCCTCACTGTTTTGCATTTAATTAATTTCGCACGACCGTCGATCATTGACAACATTTCACGGAAGAAAATGATTATTAATGGCCAGAGCAAATCGACCAGAAAATTTAAGCAAGACGAATATTAGGTACCTATATGTGATAAAACGTAACGACTGACTATAAATACATAGTATATGTTTACGCTGAATATGTGTCTTATAAGACTTTGGATTATAAAGCTCTCCACAACTATATTTTTGGTTTAGAGTGCTTAGATTTTGGGTTACAATTTAAAATACATAGTTATCTAATGGTATACTAATGTTAGATAGTTTTACATATTTTTCACATATTATTAATAGGAAATATTTACATATTTCCCTTTAACTAATAACTTTTTTTTTAACTTAATCAAATATAAGAAGAAAAGAAACAATATATTTTACCAAACGAAAGAATAGTATAATGATATACACGGTGAACAGAATGACCTGGAAAATTAAATAACTTTTTATTTTTATTTATATAGACATTTGTACCATAGCCTAAAATATAGTATACATTTTTTATTTTTAATACTGAAAAATTCAGAATAGTAAATTAGTAAATCTTATTTTTAGACAAATGTTGATAGTGAAAGCGTTGAATTAAGTCAAGTTACGTTTATTTTTGGAAATAATAATAATAACATAATACATTTTTTCAAAATACTGTTTTTGGAAATTATCAGGCATAAGTAAATCTTAATTATCCATATAATTTTCATAATTTTTTTCATCCATTTAACTAGTATCAATTTTTATTTTGTCAGGTTTTTCTGTTACACCCTGTATATACCATTATTATGAATATTGTATTTTTATGTCATAAACCAAAATATAATTTATTTTAAATAAGTAATAAATAACTTATAACTTATATATAGGTATTTACATATCCTCAAAAATACAATTGTTTGAAAAATTAGAAGAACATAATTTATACTATACAAATATTATAGGTAATAATATAAGAGAATATATATGAATAATAAGAGTTAGAATTCAGAAGTGATATAAAATTAATCTTATTTCAAAATAAACTGTTTAGTAAGTTATTATTTAATTATAGCAGTTGTGGTATTTCACAGCTTCTTTTTACTATTTTAAAACTGTAAACATTTCACTTGAATTATACTGAATTATAAATTAAAACACTAATTAGTTTTGAAGCAAATATGAGGAAGTCAGAAGAGAATAACATAACATTATGAGACATGACATGTCTACGTGTATATACTAATTTGAGTCTATGCGTGACGACACGAATGGCTTAATATTTTTCTATTTTAATGATAATATTTCACACCTAAACATTTGTTTTTATAGATAAGCTTTTTTCGTGAAATGGAGTAGGTATATATAATATTAGGGAAAATAAACCGAAATGAAATAATAAAAACAAGAGTATGTAAAAATATGGTAAATGATAGTAATAATTTAATTGTGTTAATGGCCATCTATTTGTCGAAATATAGTCATTATTTATGCGAACTGAAGTTAAATGAGTTTCGCATAACAATAATAAAAAAAAAAACGCAATATTCTTCCCTATCTATATACAGTGCTCCGAAATAATTTTATTTTGATGGTGAAATGCGTGACCGGAAATGTACCTAAACTTAAGTAATAAGACAGAAAAATAAATTGATTTTATTATACTTACGTATAATACGTAAACGATAAATTAAAAATCCTAATCGGAAATCGGGAAAAGACTTGGGAGTTTTAATCCTACACTGCAGTGTTTCCCATGTCAAATCATTTTTCACTGAAAGACAGCAATGGATTCCGTTAACTGTTAACTTCTCAGTTATGTCATGTCGACACATTTTTCATTTCGCTGTTAAAATATTGATATATTTTTACAGTTCTCGTTTATGGTTATTATAACATATATAAATTTTAAAATAAACACATGTATGTTGTTTTATTATAACGTGTACTGTACGTAGGTATCTAAGTACTTTACTCTGAGAGTTCATTTAGCAATTAAATATAATTACTACACTTGTACCTAATATACCGTACACAATTATTTTATGATTATTTACGGTTTGATCATTAGCCTGCAAACGGAGTGCATCCTTAAGTAAGTAAGTGTATAGACACCTATATAACGTATTTATTTGGTGCAATAAAAAACATACGTGACACGATCAAATGGAAAATAACTAATATTTTTAATGATTCAAATATTTAATGTGTAATTTAAATCACTACAAAACGTTCAAACATATTATATTATTATGCATATACAAATATCTTATAAACTTCTGTATACATATTATAATCATGTTACATTTTAAATAAAATACAGCAGTTGTGTTAAGCATACAAACACGCGTATACATAATTTTACATTTATACAACCAAATGTTTTAATGTTGTTTCAGATATCAAATAACTCATTTGTAAATTATAATATTTGCATTAAAAAATCATAGTTTCACGGTCACTGATCGTTTCTATACATGCCACACAAATATTATTTATTAATTCTTGATGAATTATAAAATAACGCATACATGTACAATATGTATACATACATTATGAATGTAACGTAACGTTTTGAACCTAATTGTATAATGTTACGGGTATTTAATGATCGAGGTTTTTATTTTTTAGATGAATAATAATGTGATAATATAATTGTTGTTTTCACTTACAATTTCTTGGGTCAAAAGTGATTAACAAATGTCAATGATTATGGAAATTTTGAATTCGAATAGACTACTTTTCGGAGTTAATGGTTTTTTTTATAAGATTCTGGTATCCAACAGTTATTATTGCGGAAATGGAAATGTATATAATTTTAAGTGAAAGATAAAACCTACTTTACGGCATTAATCATTAATTGTTATTATTAACTACAAATTGTCAATGGGCTAATGGAAAGGCAGGTATAAACATTTAGAAGAGACCACCATTAATCCTGAGAGTGCTACCTACATTATCTGCTGCTATACTTTTCGGCCCCTCAGGAAAAAAAATATTTCGATCGTTTTCAAATATCAAGACAGTTGTGACTGTATTATAAGTGTTTGTTTATAAACAATTTTGAAATGTTCGTGACGTCTTGTTTATATATATACAAAAAAAAAAAAAAAGGTGCACTCCATAAGTAAACTATAATTGTTTTATAAAAGTCTTTCATTTTTTTTACAATTGGTACATAATATATGTATACATACTATAGTGTTATTGTTTGAGTGTCAAATATCTAAGTGTGAGTGCGTGATCAGTAGGTATATTATATATTTTACACAATAGTAATAAGAATAATACAAGAAATCAAAAACTCGTTTAACGAAGGGCTAACGGGACAAAATCGATTACAAAAGCATTTCGAGTGGAGATTTTCAAAAATCACGAATAGAAAAAACACGTGAAAAAAAATCGGGATAAATAAATAAAACGAACATAAAACCCGTCGCGCGACTTGCCAAGTGTTTTAACGTTTCAATGTTCCTGTTGACTGGCATTAGCAGTCTGTCGTAATAATTTACTCGTTAAGAAATCGGACAAACGGTCCTTGGCGAGTTGTTAATTTTTTTTCGTTTTGTTTGTTGTATACCTATACAAAGAAATTATTACACCAAGTACCTACTACATTTGTCACATTTTTAAGATGTAAGCAAAGCGTCGCGTCCCCACCCACCTCATAATATGTACGTGGCAAACGGTGTCTGCCGAGGGTGTACAATATGATAGTTATGGTACCTATAATAATAAAACAGTGATATATTTTATGTGTTTTCTTACGTGTATAATATGATGTACATAATATAGTATTATATACCTACGTTTAGTAGATAGATCGCGGCCATTAAATGGGCAACGATTCCACGCATGCATAATGCAAATATAATACATATTATATTTATAAGTATGAGTATATAGCTAGCATATATTAAGTATATAGAATACTGAATATATGCGTATAATGATCAGCGACGCGTATAAGGATTTTTTCGTGGGCATCCATATAGGTATAGGCGTTTTCCAGGGTTATCTATCTCACTCGTTCTCTCTCTCTCTTAGTAATACATGCGTATATATAAATATATATGTGTGTGTGTATGTACACGATATAATGTGGAGCACGTCCGGAGAAAATTTCGCAATCAAACATCACACAAATAAAACTGGTTTCCCGCCCGGTCCCCAGCCTTCCGGGTGTCTAATACACACACACACACACACACAGAAAAGTATCTCTAAGGTAATAATAATATTTCAGAGCAGTTCTTGTTTCATCATCTGGAGCAAGTCCACCACTACCGCCGTCGTCGTATATATTTCATGTTCGCTTACACGCGTGCGCCCGAGTGTGTAGGTACACGCATATAGTATATATTTTGATTACGATCTTGAATGTTTCCTGGCAAAGCGACATCTACTGCACACATACATGTATACATACATACAGACAGACAGACAGACACACACTCACACACACACAGCGCATACACAGATGCTGTGCACTGACCAAATATTTATGTAATACAAGTTAATAGAAATATAGACACAAGCTCGTATATAAATTATGATATAATATATAATATAAGATTAATAGGTAGGTATATATTTCAACTGTATGAAAAACGAACGTTATTATAGGTTTTTGAAAACAGAACTCGTCCGAGAAACGGTACGAGAAAAAAGGGTTCTCTCCCCTTTGCGCATTATTATCATTATTTTATTTCCCTTTCAATATTCCGTTACCGGACAATGCGGCGGCAAAAAGATTCCCTCGGTGGGACGAGCCTTTTATGATTCTCACGGTGTCTTTAGGTCGTTATATCCGTTCCTAACGACTCTGCCGCACCGGTATAACCCCACGTTGAACCCGTGCATTATATGCACGTTGAAGATAAATACTATTAAAAAAAAGCATAACGTACGTTGCAAAATCAAATTCCCAAACACGAGTGAGTATGCGACGCTCTTATACGCATTTCCATATACGATCGTCTATGGGATTATTTTCTTACACCATTGCTGGGCTACATCATCACGTGATCTGACAACAACGTCGTCATTTACACAAGCCACCCTTCGATCAACAACTTTTTCAACGGGTCACCGCCCCACAAGCTGTTTTTTGAACATTGAAACTTTGAATTATGGTCTAACGCATGTCAAAATAATGATTTGACCAGTAAAAAATATATCGCATTTGTATTACCTACAACATACACATTTAGTTTAGTCGTAAAAATGTATTTAATTTATTCATTGCTTATTAATACTTGTATGTATAATGTATATGGTTTTAAATTACTCATTTAACGTGAAACATTTGTCTTGACTACTGAATTAGACAATTGTTATTTTTCTACCATACCAAATAATCTCTCATCCATCAACAGTCCGGTTATTGTATATATTATTATTATTTAAATATTAATTTGACATATTCTGCCGGAGGAAGTACACATACCCTAAACGAAACTACCCTTGATTATTCTAACTTCCGAGTATAATATACTAATTATTAAAATTACAGTCAAATAAAATATTTAAAACGGAATGGTTTAACTCTTAATAACTCTATTTGTATACGAGAATAATTTATATCTGTAATACATTTATTATCAACTATCGTACATATTTTATGGTCGAGTTTTTCTTTAAAATATGAAAAATACATTTTGTAATAAGCCTAACAGTATTTTGTTCTTTTTAAGTTTAGTGCTTATTTTAGTTTATAATGGATTCTAGCATTGCAAATTTAAATGTCATGTTGAGATTTCAATTGTGAAATTACAATTTTGGAGTCATTGTAACATATAAATATTTTAAAATACACTTTTTTATCGAATATACAATTCACTGAAAATGTAGTTAAGTTATTTAACAAAGGAAAAACAAGCAGTATCTATATAATTTTGAATAACGTTATGCGCTATGAACATACTCGTTATACAAGTCGAACACGCTTGTCATATAGGTAATAAAAGACTATCCATTGCCCCCCTTCCGCCATTAAGAAGTTAAAAACAATAAGAAAAAATAATCGTCAGATGGTTAGTGATTATAATTTTTACAAAAAAAAAATGTAAATGATCGTTGCATCCCCTATACGTAGCTCGGTTGACCTGAGGCAGAAAAATGATCATCGATTATCGTGTAAGCACCGCTGCTTGTTTGATTACGATCGCGGGACAGCGGTCATTTTTCTCTTCTGATCTCCCGCTGTTTACCCTAGACTGTGTCACCTGTCCCACAGCCGCTGCTACTGCCTTCACCGGCTGTACAATAACTTATAAATTTCCCGAAATAAAACAATAACGTTTTGTACAGTATAACGGTCTAAAGGTAAACACAAAATCATTGTCAGAATAGCTGGAGGCTACCGCTCATATCTGACAAACAAAATCTTGGATGGATTTTTAATTTTCTCCTAAGACCACCGGTTTGTGCGTGTTCGATGTACTTAGACGTTTTAATAAATAAAACAGTAAAAATCAATAATGGCTTCTAACGTTATTTTATTTTAAACATTTTCTAAACGTTAAGATACTTAAAACTATAAAGTTTAGATAAGTTACTATTATACATATATATTAGTTATTACATAAATATATTAGTATTTAGTACATTACTTCTACTGGAGTATAATAAAAATTGTCATTTAATACGACAGTTTAAATGATAATGAACGTCTATAAAAAAAAGGGAGCAGGCGGCTAAAGTATTAAAAGACAGAATTATACCAGTATTAGCTGTCTCTGAGAGGTCATCGCAATTTCTGTTTTTGAATATTTTTTATTTATTAATTTATTTAAATTTTAGCCAGAACATTTCATTGGATTTCCATAAAACATATTTTATTAAAACGAATTTAAACATGCAATTTATAAATACAAAGTTCTAATTTCCAATTAAAACCAAAAGGGGACAGTGCTCTAGAAAGTATTTTCTTATTAAAGTGTATATGAACACGTTATTCGCAATGGATTGAAAATACTTAAAAAACAGGTAACATTCGATATACATTTTGGTATCTACGAATGAATTAAATGAATACAAATATATCTAGTTATTTAAAGTCATAAAAAATTACTCTCTTAATTCCTATAGTCATATGATAATATTTCCCAATCATATACATATATACTGTTCCCAACCAATGAGGATAAATAATTATATTAATTTAACAAATACAAAATATAAGTCACCTACCTGCCATGAAATATATACTATTCAAAACTATTTTGTTTACATCACATATTATCTTTTTATCTTTTTGAATCTTACTTTACAAAACACATTAATTGAATGCCTAGTGCCTACTGTTCTAAATATAGCAACAAAATATCGCCGTAAAGCGATATAAGTATACGATATAGGTACAAATATCATTATCATTGTGACATTATATTGAAAAGAAAAATTCTATTGAATTATAATATTATGTTATTTGAATATTACGTGATATTAGTATCAGTAGTATTATCTTTTTTTAATTGGTAATTTATTTAAATAGTATTATTATGTGCACATAAATTATGTACAGTACAACAGACAAGGAAAATGCTTAGAAGAAATAAGAATATTTAATTTGTTGTTTACTAAAAAAAAAATTAAATTAAATTATGAGAATTAGGACGAACGTGTATCCAAACAATTTAACATCATATTTTGGATAGGAGATATAGTTAGTATAGGTACTAGAGATAATTTCGGATGTTTCAATTAACAAAAAATTAAAACTGGCTAAACACTAAAAATTGAGAAACAAAATAATGGTTAAATAAGCACGTCATACAAAGTTTATAGCATAATTATTTATAAGTGTTTTGATTAAGAGGACGCTACACCCGCGCGTGTTGTCCCTGTCTTTGCCGGGTTTACACCAAGGAAACAAAACAGAAATCAAAGACAAAACAGCAATAAATTCATAATTGTGTATTTAGCGACAAATAAGAAACAGCGACAAAACAGTAACTTACTGTTTACACCAAAATAAGAAAATGGAAACATTTATTACGAAAAATGTTTATCTTTTGTTTTATTTTATTTGCTCTTCACACTGCAAAGAAAAAACAGTCATATAATTCGTGATATTATTATCTGTAATTATATTGATAATAATTATTGGATGTTGCTACACCTATTCAAAAGTGTGAAAGTTAATGAAAATAATTAACTCAAGTTAAGTTAAGTTAAGGACATAATATCGATAAGTTAAAAGTTAACAGATAACAAATTATAAATTTAACTCGACAAGTTAACAGTTAATATAGAAAAAATATTAACTTAACTCAGTTTAAAAAAAGTTAATCTATTTTTTTTTTATTAGTATATAAGAATGTGTCTTTCTAGTTTCTAATTTATAAATTATAAAAAACAATTTTATTGAACTTTTATCATAATGTACACTGTTACCATTTTACTTTTACTTTACTATTATTAACCAATTTAAACTATACTCATCTCAAATTAATAATTTGACAAATATATTTTTTTATATCGTATAGAAATTGAATGCCATAAAACGTGAAGAGAGTACATGACCTTCATATATATTATAAGTTATATAACATTAAAACATAACAATTGTCAATTTTTAATTTAAAATTATTAATTTTATTAAAAACATTTATAATTGCAACTCATATAAATATATAATTTACAACTTAATAAAATATATTAACATACACAAAATTATGTTATCAAAAAAATGTTTGTGATTTTCTATTCGATTATTTTTATTTTATACTGATATAGTAATATTTACGTATAAACGAAAATTTTCAAAATGTTTTCAACTTTATGGATTTTTTAAAACCAACTGAGAAAAACTAAGTTATTTCAACTGTAAATTAAACTAGTTAAGTTCATAAGTTGATTAGAAAATAAACTAACTAGTTAAGTTAAAAAGTTTAAAAAAAAAATTAACTTTTTAACTATTTAATGCCCACCTTTGTACCTATTAACACTAAATAGAATTATTTCGCCAAAAACAGAAACTGTTTAAAAAATAGGTCTAGTTCAGCAGTACTATATAATAAATTGATCAAAAGATTTTTGAAATCCAAAATCCTCATTTTACACTTTTCTGAAAAACAGGTTGTATTGTAGAATATTACAAAGATCAATTTGACCTCAGTAAAAAAACGTGATTTAACCATCATAGATTAATAAAACGTTAACGAAATACTACAATTTTGAAATTTTAATAGAACTCACTTACAAGATTTTTTACTCGAAAACAGTACTATATAGATCTACACTAGTAAGAAATGAACTCTATATTTTCATTTTTGAGAAAAATAAGGGTATGTGAAATTTCAAAAATTAAAAACGCTCATATCTCGCTTGAAAATTAAAATATTAAAAATCGCCCACGCTGAGACCCAGATAATGTTCTTACCTAAAAGTTTGATAATAGGTCATTTCACTCCAAAACCAACAGCACAATATTGAGAATAGTGAACGACAATTTGCTATGTCGTGCTAGTGTAAGACGGAGACAACATACTGGTGTAGCGTCCTCTAATAATTATTGCTAATCATTATACGTAATAAAATTAATTACATTTACTATAGACGTTTTAATTATAGTTAAAAAAACCATTCCGTTCAGATTTTTTGGCGCTGACAGAAAATGAATACATATATGTAATAAAAATAACCCATAGGGCGTTCGACACACTCACCCCCTTCATCCTGCACCATGAGTACACGCCTGCGTAGTATTACCTAACTATTACTACCTACTTATTATTTTAAATATTATATATATCGAGTAATAACCTGCGGTATAATTTGAATAATAACCTATATAAAAATGATTGAATTGGTCTAGGATCAGTTAATACTTTTAATTTTCTCATTTCCAATTGTATTCTATTCATAATAATTGATGGAATGGGTCCGCCGTGACAATCGAATAATAAATATCGAACGGAAATTGTCACATTAGAGATTTCTATCCATGTTTCCGAATACATCGTAGAATATTATATAGAACTGCCCGAGGTGTTTGAGATTAATATTGTTATTATAGAATATAGGTAATTGGTTCCAATTATAACTGACACCAAGTACACATTATCGGTAATTATTGCAACTATGGTTACCGTATGAGCAAAATACAATGAACCCAGAGTAATATTTTTCCTTCTAGTATCCTATATCACTGTAGGTCGATGTAACTTAAGGTATAAAATATATCATTGAAACCGGTCTCATTCGACTATTCGAGTCTCTTTGATAAATTACATCATTACACATTTTGAGATTTTCTGAGCAGTATTATCCACTCGGGGGGTGAATGGATAATTAAATGAAAATAATATAATGTATAATAGTTATGTCCCGCGTACGCAAAAAAATGCATTAATTGCGACGGTCGGATTTATGACCAAATGTCAGACCGCGATTAGACATACCGAATACTAAATAATCGTTTATAAATTTAAACGTAGGTATTTAATATTTACACGAAATCCATGTTCACGGTGTATATAAATTAAATACGCCAACTACAAACATCTGCAGCACAAATTGATTATGTATGAGATATGAAAAAACGAGCGTAGGACATTCAACTAATATTAATTAATAAGTTATTACTCACTAATACACTATAGGTATGTGATATTTTGATCGCTGCCATTCAACATCTCACATAATAATATAGGACTTGTACTCATAGCGCCAAATACGAGGTACTACCAGGTTTTTATTACAAAAACAAAATAACGTGCTGGAAAGTCCGACAAATCTGAGATTTTAGTCCCGCGAGTTCCCTGCAGACGAAACATATAATTTCTCAAACTCTTGCTTACAGTTGATATACCTGATTCATACACGAGAAAACTTATTATCGACGATCGTTAACAAAGTGCAGTGCACTATATATATATATATATATATATATTATGCAATCCGTTATTCGTTAAAAAAAATTAACGTCGGCACTTGGCACTTCAGAGTATAATATATATATAAACGATGTATCGAAAAACCTACCTACGTTGTCTTAAATACGATGGGAAAGTAGGCCTCGTCATCGTCGTCGTCGTCGTCGTCGTCATCATCGTCGCGGTATTATTATTATTATAAGTCGACACGGCGCAGCATTCCTCCGCGGGGGCCGAGCGAATTTTCAAGACGTATGAGCCACGCGGCGTCGATTACCGGTTTTACCGTACGCAATAAAATGCCCGCGAAACGGTAGTGGTCGTCTTAACTCTCTCACACACATACACACACACACACACACACACACACACACACACACGTACTTAAATTACTTACTTCGGCGCAAAAGACGAAACGCGCGTGCTGCGAGTCTACGAGTTAGGTTAGAGCCGCGGCAGAAGAATCGTCGCTCGGCCCGAGGGCTGATGGAAACTGGATCGGTAATTATTATTATATATCGTTCGTGTATAAGTTCCAACGTTCAATTAGATTTAGTAGTTACCTAGTTATAATATAATATATATATATATACCTATTAACTATTTCCCAGTGTACCTTTCCGGCGACCATTGATCAAAATAATCGAAAAACGTTTTCACCGTCGTTGTATGTTATATATATAGGTACATTTAGAAAGCATTGGATTTCAAGTAGAAATAAATCGAACACAACCCACAATTAATACCAAATGCCGAAATTCACGTTCAGTGAAACCAATGGGACTAAGACATCATTCTAAAAGTCAATCTACCAGTAAATAAAACAGATCACGATAAAATATGTTTGGGCATATTTAATATTTTAATGAGAAATAAATATTGTAAGAAATTGAAAACGTAAATAATTTACATAGGCAAGACATGCGCAACCGGTCCAATAAAGACGTGTTTAATGTGTTATAGGTAAGACGTGTGATCTACCGATAACCGATAATTACCCAGTATATAATAATACTTTATCGACATCGATATGACTGGATTTTTTAATGCGTGTTATAGGCACCTGTTGTATATTCTTGAAATATAATTCAGTTATCATTTAGAGTTTTATCGTGTATTTATCTCGTTTTTTTATACAGTACCGCAATAAATTACTATTTTCTAACTCTGGTGTCAAAATATCATAGCTGCCCTTGCCCCGCTAACATAAATAGGGTGTGGTTTATGCGGTCGAAATTCTAGATCAATAAAAAAAATGAAATAATAGTAACCGGAGAGGCAACATAATATATTATTGTACCTACCCCTATAAATATTTAACACATGCAACTTTATACATTTTAGATTGAGTCCTCTACATAATATAGTACAGCAGTTGCTTATACAATAATTCGAAATGCATAAAATGTCTATTTGCTACACTTGTCACTTTATACACACTATGAGTGAATATAACTTATTTGGACAATCTCGTAAAGTATTTGAGTGATTGGATTCAAATAGTTTCCCATTGAATTTAAAATAATTTTTAAATAAAGCACTTCAAATATACTGGATGTTTTCTTTGTATTTAAATATTTTAAAAAAATGATCATTCATGTTTAATAAAAATATTTTTGCCCCTGTATTAACTATTTATAAGCGGTTGATTATAGGCATGTAATTTCAATGTTAAAAAACCAAAATTACAAAAAAAAAAATAATAGGTATTAATTATCGAAAATGGTATCATCTAAATTCTAAATGGTTTAATTCCTTAATGGTGTTGGAATTACTTTTAACATTTATAATGTTTACTAATAATACCCTCTCTATAATATACTTGAAATACATCTTAAATTTTAAATTTTATTATATTTGACTCTCTATTTAAATACACATAAGAAAATAATATGATCTTTCAAGATTAACTTTAAATAATATGTTGTACCTTGTATGTTGTGTAGTAATAAATTGTCATCACACAAAATCGTAATATATACTTATGTTAGACATGCGTCAACGCAATCAATTGTCAAAGGAAAAATAAACTGTATTGTAATAACGTTATCTGTTGTTCATTATATATATATATATCAATTTAGGTTAAATGATAAGTAATACTCCTACACATTAATATAATGTTTTAATAATATTAAAATGTCATCGCTGAATTCACTCGCATACTCTGGCGTGAAAAACCGAGAGATAAATTTGGAGAAGTTGATAAAAATAATTATATGTTCGAGGTATGGATGCGCTTTTTGAAACCCACGCTAATGCCAATTATAATTAAAAAATGTAATAACAATAAATAATATTTGAGGTGTTGTTTCGATTTTCCCTGTGGACTTGAAAATGGTATAGTGACAAAACATTTGCGTTTGTAAAAAATTATCGCGTGAAGAAGGTGAACAAACGGTAGTCCGTGGGCAAAACCGATGAGATATAGACTTTAGAGAGGAGGTAGGGAGGTTTCGACTTGCGTGTCAAACCTTCGACGGGTCCGGAAGAAATGGAAACGAACAAAATATTAACGTACGCAGATTTTAATTAAACGTAATTACCACTTTTCCGTTGTTGATTATAGAGTTCTTCCTCGTGAATAATGTAATATGTATATTACAATATTTTATATACATATTATAATATAGGTATATCCTCATTTCTCGATGATGACGATGATGATTTAATAATACGTCGAACGGTGATGTGTTTAAAATCAAAAACGTTTCGGCGATGGCCGGGTATATATAAGTAGTTCTGTTCGAATAATTACCTATACCAACTCTTCTTCAACGAAATAGTCCATCAATGAAACACGATTCAGCCGACTCACGTGTGTATAGAACTACATTTTATTAATATTATTCATATTTTTTTCATCATCAATGGAACTGGACGATTTTGCGCCCTTGCCCTGAAAGTAATTTTACATTTGCTAAAAATGTTTATTTGCCAACAATTAAAACGTAATAAACGCATAAAACTTTTTTATAAGACTAAAAAATATTACATTCTTTCTTCATTCCATTTGTGAAATATGTATGCAAAAAAACTATCTTGGTACTTAATATAAAGACAGATATTTAAGAAATAAATAAATAAATAATTTACCTACATATTGTATGACCTATTGTCGACGTTGTTTTATCGGTAACTTTTTTTTTATTTGATTTAATTGTCTTATGTATATGGAAAACAACTAAAAGGTATCTTAATACGGATTTTTGTAAAATATATAGCTATGGTTAGTTTTCGTGTATCCACCTACGATAAGTTTATAAGGTTCCAAGGTATATACCTACAACATACTATACAATAAGGGTTTTATTTAAAAATATAATGCAGTGCATCGCTTTAATAACTACTATGACGTGATTGGAATAAAAAAAAATAATAATTAAATAATTTTCATTTTATTTGAAAAAAAATAATTATTTACACTGACGCCTACTATCGTTCATAATAGCGAATACGCTCAAGTTAATGTAACACTTTATAATGTATATTTTATTATGTGGGTACTGTTAAACAATTACCACCGTCGAAATCTTGTACAATAATATAATATTAATATTCGTATGTTAAGGTCGCTAGGGCCGCGTCAATATGCTGTAGTGCTATACATATGAGTGATGAAATCTCACCTTAGGTGGCCCAATGACTTGTTAAAAGTCACGACGTCCATGTGCAGTGCAAAATGTAAAATTTCACGTTGAGCTTTATGAAAAAAAAAGAATAACGCCAAAGAGTCTCTAAATACGAATAGTCTCGTAATAATACGTTAACGGGAAAAATACGAATTTAATGTTAATCGGTCGGCGGCAGAGCATCGACCGTCGAAAGTTGGTTTGATTTGTTGTGTTTACAACGGCTCAGCGACGGTTTACTTTTGTCCCAATAAGCGGACACTATTGTTTTAATGTATTGCTTTCAACGATCGTACAAGGACGTTACATACATTGTACAATATATGGTATTATTATTATATGTTGCTCTAAGTGTATACAAGGACGTTCCATATAATATTATGTAGGTATAACGTTTTATAGTTGTACCGGGCAATAAGGTATTTTTTGTACCTAGAAATACGGATCGCTCGAATGATACTATGGCGATGAATAATTGATTATTTGACAAATAATGTGTATTTTAATAAACCGTTTGATTATCTTTGACTATATTATATCAATTAAAATAAAAAATAATTACTAGACTATTTATTTTTATATCGTAAAAATCGATTTCATCTTTCACCCTTCTGCAGGTTATAATATATAGGTACTAGATAGTGTACTTAAATTATATGAGCTTTTAATAATGTGTTTAAACGTGCAGCATACGATGTTATAATATACAAAAATTGTAGACCTAGTTATAAATTATAATTTATAGGCCTACAAGAAATATCCGATATGGTATAGGAACTATATTTATTATTATTTGGCTGATGAAAAAGGTTCAAATTAAGATAGGGTGTAACGTACGCAAAATATTTGCACACACATCATCATTAAAAATCAGCATTATCCATAAAAAAGTAACTGTTTCAAGCATAAACTAATGATACCAAAATACTGCAGTAAAAATATGGTAAGATAATATTTAAAATTTAATTTGCATTCGTGATGTGTACATTACATATTATATATATATATATATGTATTATGTAAATCGACCTTATGAAATATAGTTATTTTTATCTTATATTCGTGCTAGCAGATAATGGTCCCACTAAAATGTCATCGTTATACACCCCTGTACAAATAAATGACCACAAACATATTATTATTTTTTTAGTTTTGGGCGTTGTTTACTCATTAGGTTTCCCAAGGGTGAAATCAATATTATAATAAAAACATGCTTTTTTCTTTTCGTTATCGTTACACATATTGTATACAGAACTGTAATAGTATGATGCTATAATTTCTAACAGCCCACGTAATTAAAAAATTTGAGAACGCACATGTATTATATAATATATAGGTACGTCCTAATAGTAAAAACTCGTATTTTCGGTCTATCGACTACGTGTTAACAATATTATACAACTTTATCAATTATTTAAATATATTATCATTATTGAATACGGTAGTATCTCCTTTCGCAATCGATTAGATCTTATATAACAATGATTAAAGTCTCGTGTTTTTGATATTGTTCTGTTAATTAGTTTTTATTTTTTTTCTGTATTTCAATATTTATCATACGATCTGTACATATATGTATTTTTACAACAAGTATAAGACAAGTGATGTCTTTGTTATAATGAGTTGTAGTCTGGAGGGAACAATCCATTCATTTATGGAACTTCATGGTGTTGAGGAATGATCCATAATCATTTCAAAGGTCTCGACACAAATTTTGTTTCAGCCTATAGTAGCCTAGACTAGTCGCCTTTTGGGTTCACCTACAGGTATGTTTCGAATAGATATGTTGGAGATTAGAGGATTTAGAGTGGTTGTAATTTATTAGTTATTGAGATAATATTATTCACATAATATTAGATGCACCATGTTCATGGAAATGGTCCTCCAATTTTCCCTGTATACTTCAAAATATCACCAAATAATTCCAAATCGAATCCTAATTGATTTCTGCTCAGAATTTTTGGTTATAGACTAAAAATTTGTATCAAACACATCAAAAACGCTTTGTTTTTCGTGCTCCATCCAAGTATACCGTTGTCAATTAGAGTACGATATATTGCAGGTACAGTGGTGTGGCTGGTAGATATAATATATGCGCAGTATATATATATGAATAATACGACGCGACTGTTTTACCAAGGTATTACTTGGATTTTGCAAACCTCTATATATATATGTAAGTATACAAAAATACTGCGGCGACTATTATATTATTATAATACACAATAATAGTTACTCTTTATATTATATGTTATATACTACTTAAAACAACGTTTATCTACGTTACGCGACTGTTTTACCAAGGTTTTACTCAGATTTCATAAACCTATACAATATATTATACAGCACACATTACAATATTATACCAATAACCAATGTAAATACAATAAATAATTATAAAGAACTGTATTCGTATATATTGAGGCGTGTCACCACTACGGCGTATAAATGTCTACAAGGAACCTGGGAATAATGTAACTATGGTGATATTGTGCATCCTACCTTGACCGGCGCGTAATCCTCTGGAAACGGACGGCGCTTTTCTCTGGGCCTGAGTTGATGACGAGGGTCACCTACGAAATGCATACTCGTTTCGCTGGGAAACAACATGAACAGCGATCGCGTTGGCCGAACTTAATGATACAGCGGTCCGCGTTTATAGAACTTCACTGGATTTTGACGACGAACGCGTTTGTCAACCAAATATTGATCACCTGACTATTTACCAGTTTTCTACCGGCTATTGGCTTGAATACATCTTTGGCTGACAGAAGGCTGCTTGAAGCAGCTTATAACTAGGTACTTTAAGCAGACGTCTTATTAATGGTATTATAATTTATATTATAGACTCCCTAACTACTAACATAGATTTTAACAATTTTAAAGTCGCATCCTTTCACATCCGCCACATATATTTATTTACCACGAATTTTTTTTTTATTGAGCTTAAGTCTGGCAACTTAGGCCATTTGCTATTTTTATTTTGTTTGTAGGTTTTTTTGTTTGTAGGGAGAGGAACACGTGTGTGTTTGTTTTGTTTTTGATTTGGGTATCTGGCATGTCCGGGTGGAAGTGGCGGCACTTGTTCTTCGGACACCGTGACTTGCCCGAAGAAAAATGCCACCCGTGGCCGAGGTATCGAACCGGCGTCGATGTGCGTCGCAACCGACGCCTTAGTCCGATCGGCCACTCCATCCCCCTTGGCCTTTACCATGAATTATATATTAATATAAATAGTTTTACCCATTATATGTGTTTACAATATTGTATTGAAATAAAATTAAGTTACTGCTAATATCTCTATAGTCCCAGTTGTAACCCAATCCTAATAATATGCTTATTATCATAATGTTACTTTGAATATTAATTTTCTTAACGTTTTGACGATTTTCTACACGATTTGCCCTAGTAACCGTATAACCGTATATGTAAATTCTCTATCGATCTTTAAGTGTAATTTAAATTTATGATTTATTATATACTTAAATAACAATATTATAATAATATTTGATGGTACCTATTATAATATTATTAACAATATGCTCTTAAATCCGGTGGCGTGGTATACTGGTATTGAGTCAATTTAATTGGTGGTATGGATGGGTCGTGGTTAATTGATGTTAAAAAATTGGGGGTATATTCAAGAGGTCCGGACTTCGCATGCACCCCCGGATACTTATCAATAGGGGTTGAATAGGGTGGGTGTTGGATAAAATGCTACCATTTGCCGACAGTTTTTTTAGTTGGCCACCATGAATAATATTTTAAGTGAACTTTCTTGTGCGTGTTGATATTATATAGTGATAATTTACTTTAATTTCAAAATTGATATTATTATATGATAATAGTATACACTATTTTAATACAATATATTATAATAATATTACATACGAGTATTACCTACTTTTCAAAATGTCTTTATATAAAAAATAACACATTGATTAAATATGATAGAGCTTTAACAGTATAGATAAGTACTTACTTTTTTTTTAATGCGTGCTTGTACCTATATTGTGATAGTAGGAATTTCACATGTAGGTAATTGCTTGTAATAAAATATTAAATAATGTATAATATCACAACAACGTATAATGTGCAAGGAGTCGATTTTGCACCCCCGCGAGCATATAATTTATGTCACCTCTAAATATTAACAATAATGGGATATAAAGTTCTTGGTGTCTATTTTATTATAATAAACTATATAACTATAACGTGGAATTGACCCATGCATACTCCGCTCTCTGATACCCTCAGATGTTTTTGTCCAAAACGTTTTTATTTATAAAACATTAATATTGATTAGGTAAATGTTTCAATATTCATAAGCTCATAGCTTGAATTTTTTTTTAAATTTTAATCGTTTTTTACAGTTTCTATAAAAAATACAGTATTTATTATTCATTTAATAGGGGGAATGTTATTCAAGGTCGTTTAATTATTAAAAAGCCTCATTTTCGAAAAAAATTGTTTACAATATTATTGTGTAATAATAACCTAGGCATCTAATTTTTGGAACGTTATTTTTATCAATAATAATACTATCATAGATATTTTTAGTTTTTACCTACTCATCATGACGTGCTCAGTGCCCAGCACTACCCCGTTAATCGTTATATATATATATATATATATATATAAATACATACATTTTGTGTAAGAATAGTATTGCGACTTCAGTTTAATACAAGTCGGAAGAAGAACGTACCCGCAAATATATTTCGGAAATAGTAATTGGGTGAAAAAATTTGGGACGGGTTGTTAAACGCGGTTGCAGTGAAACGGTGTCTAAATATATAATATTTCATATATGCTTCCGCCTTACGTGTACGTGTAGGTGCTGTGGGCGTGCTCGTAGAAAGTATATTTTTTATAATGTCGAGATCTCGAAGGCTCGATAATTGTTGGTAACATTGTTTTATTTTCTACCTCTCTATTATAATATCTCTTATTCTCTCACTCTATCTGTCTGTCCTACAACTATAGGTAGCGGTATAAGTGGTATAACGACTGCAAGCGCCGTGCTTCGAAAATCAAAAAATAACTGTTCATAGTGTACCGCACAGTGCCACCGAAATCCTACATCATAATATAAGTAGTAACCTACTCAGTGGTGTGCTAAATATATAATTAAATAAATGTATAATAATATGAGCACGACCGCGCGCAAATGTCAAAAGCCATTGCACGCGATAAGCACGCGTATAGGTATCGCGTTTACGCACGCATATCGTATAAACGTTGTAAAAGTCGGAAAAACATTATATGGCACCAATCATATTGTAGTATGAAGTAAGTATCTAGGGACGTGTGACCACATGAAAATTTGACGATTTCATTTCTAAAAAACTCTCCATGTGATATTATTGTCAAGGCTTCCAGCAGATACCACGCTGCAGCTGCAGTGGCGGATCCAGTGATTAATTTTTTTTTTGGAGGGGGAAGGGAAAAAGTACAAAACAATTTACAATATAAAACTACAGACATCCACTACTGCACTTCAGGGAAAAACACTGGTTAAAACCTAGGGAAACTTAGGTGTTTGGTGAGTTATGGGGGGGGGGAATGCCCCCTTTTCCCCACTCTGGATCTACCACTGTGCAGCTGCGCTATTCTGTGCAGTGGGTCAACGTATTTACGGATCTATATTATGTAATTCACTGTTACATGGGAGCATACAATGGATTATGTGTGGGGGGGGGGGTCATATACCCCACATATTATGGTCTTTTTTTTAAAAACATTTTGATTTAATGTTTTTATAGTTTAATATATATTATATAACTATTTGTTCATATTCATTAAAAAAATGTTTTCATTTTTTATTTGTAATACGTATACTAGGTGTTTAGCGGTAATATGCGAATGTTAAATAGGTATATAATATATATAGTACTATAGTTTTATAAAACTTTATTAGGCTCTATAGTCTATAATACTTTACTACTCTATACTTTAGCCGGTGATGAAGGATTTTATCATGTGGTTGCGGGGGAGGGGCGTACAAAAGTTATCATTTCATTATATATAGCACAGTGCGTTACGTCATATATACCTACTATTGTATAGTGTGAACATATTTTGTAGAAAAGTATGCTTCGAATTATAAAATTAAAAACACGTGGTTCATCATTGAATAAATATAAAAAACATAAAAACGTATTGAAAAACGTATGTTAAATACTTTGAACTTTCGCAATCACCAAAAATTGATACTAAGAAAATCAGTGAGTCCGCTGAAATACTCGTCGGATTGTCCTGCTGGTAACGCACATCATGTACCTACCTACCATATAATATTATGTACACTCGAGAATAGGATTAAAACGTACATCCGTCTGCGGTATGGCATAGGTATACTACAGTACCGTCTATGATATTATTATTGCATAGACAGACAGACATGGTGTTCCACTGTTCCAGTGTAGATGGGAGGGCTGGGGGTGCACGCGGTCAATTATCGTCGTGCACCGGTGCAGGTAATACGCGCGGCGGACGCAATTTCTCCGTATTCGACACATGTTTACACGGCGTCGGTGGCGGTGGCGGACGCGGAT
This sequence comes from Acyrthosiphon pisum, assembly GCF_005508785.2. Classification (NCBI taxonomy): domain Eukaryota; kingdom Metazoa; phylum Arthropoda; class Insecta; order Hemiptera; family Aphididae; genus Acyrthosiphon; species Acyrthosiphon pisum. The sequence continues at coordinate 65,611,472 of NC_042494.1, forward strand.
CATGCTACAACAAATCATCGGATGTCCTCCATTCTGAGACCGTAGCCTCCACCAGCGCCACGCCGGAGTAAGCAAGATGTGTCGTACAGAAAAAAAAATACTTTTCTCCTTTAGGTCTAAACCACATATATGAAACGATTACAGTACATCCAACCAACTTTTAGATAAGATAATAATTTATTGGTAAAAAAAGAATATACATATTATGTTAAATACAAAAATAATAAATATAAAGTTTGTTTGGCCCAATTCACCACTGAGATTGTATCTCTATTATTGGTGAAACTTGGAGTTTCTAAACAGTTCCATCGTTCAAAAAAAAAAATATATATATATGTATCGTAAATACAGTTGTAATATAGTAATATAGTTGTTAAACAAATGTATATTATGCGTATTAAGCTAAATTTAAATTCTAAATACATGTATATATTTACGAAAAACTTAAGTGACGGTTGTCACATTATAGTTATACAATAAAGAAATGAAAAGACTTGAAATAAAATAAAAATAAAAAATAAAAATAGTTTAAACATTTGTAATCAAAAAAAATTTGATTTATCAACTATATATTAATAAGTTGTTTATATTTTTTGTAATTTTTGCGGTTTAATGTAGATTCAATGTAGATTAATGTTTAAGTCCAGTTCTGTTTTCTCAAAGTGTTGAATTCCCATTACTACTCGAGTATTTACAACTTAAATTACCTGTAATAATAAAAGCCCTACAACCTATACAGATCTTATAATGATAAGCGAACCAATGATTTATCTTACATAATATATAGATGAAAAAGCGGAGAATTTGTTCTGCTGTATAGCATTTAGGTACTAGCTTTTTGAATTATAAAAATGCTAAGACTGCAATGCGGTTCGCTGATTGCAAGAAATTGAGCTGAGCGAGTTAAACACAGGTACATTTCTCCAGCCACCCCCCCCCCCCCAATTCAACCTTTTTTCATTAAAACAAGATATAACGTTTGTAACTCGTTTGTAAAGGTTTGTAAAGACAAAATTTTCGTTTGTAAAAAAACACAAAAAAAGTTATTAAAAAATCAAAGTGGGGGGCTGGGGAAATGGGGGTATTTTGGAAAAACCAAACTTTTTTTAGCTCAATCGTTTGTAACTCGTTTGTAAAGGTTTGTAAAGACAAAATTTTCGTTTGTAAAAAAACAAATAAAAAGTTATTAAAAAATCAAAGGGTGGCTGGGGAAATGGGGGTATTTTGGAAAAACCCAATTTTTTTTCTCAATCGTTTGTAACTAAATTTTCGTTTGTAAAAAAAAACATAAAAAGTTATTAAAAAATAACATAAATCTACATACCATTATACCAACATATTTTACCCATGGTCCATAGTAGCTAAGTAGTTTATGCCATATAAAGGTTAACCAATAACACTAATATATTTATCAGCCTATTGTTCCGTTAGTTAATTATTTAATTCATATCACATTGATTTTTATTTTATTAAATTCACTTAACTATTTAATATATTAATATATATTATATTATTTTTTAGCTATCTCTATTTCTATATACTATTACTCTTATAACATACATGTTACATTATTTGTACTCATATTATGTCATATATTTTATTTTATGTAATTGGAAAATTTTTCCGTTAGTAAAAATAAAAATAATTATTATTATAATTTAAATAATATTTAAAAAAATAATAAGTATACTGTACAGTATTTATCATTATTTTTAAAATGCTTAACTTTGTTATGATTCGTCTTAAACGATCTTAAACGGCAACGTTGCATTTGGGCTAGAAATCAGGGTAATAAGTATTTAGTTTGAAAAAATACCCGTAATCAATATGGGCTACAGGCTACAGCCATCGACATAATATGTCTAAGTATAAATTTCAATTTTTCACAGTAGGTACAAATGTACAATACTAGTATTTATGATGGATGATAAATTGTTTTCTAAAATGTATATTCTGAGTGGACAGATGAATGTATCGATTTTACAATGATATTATGTGTTTTTTTTTTCATTCTATAAACACTTATTGTTGTAGAAATAATTCTTCTATTTTAAACTTCAATATTTTTTCTGACTGGAAAGTGAACCTATAGGCTATAGTAGGTACTTTTGAGGTTAAATTTAAGGGTCGCTGTAAATTTCGTAACATTTTAAATTTGTATGTAAATTGTGGCCCGGGTATACCTATTTTGTACATACGTAAATTACGTCTTAGGCTTTTTTTACAAAATCAATATTTTCTTTCTCGGACAGACGGAGTGATTTGCTTCTTTGGTTTTGATTTAAAAACAAATAACTGTAGAAACAATGTGTCAATGTTGATTAAATTTTCAAAATATTATGACTCGTTTTACTTGACTCTTTAAGCTCCTCATACATTGTACGATACCAAATTACAAAAAAACAATGAGTATCCACACTGCATGTATAATGTATATATTGTAGATATATGGGTACATGTATAATGTATATGTATTGTAAATTTAATATGCTCAAAATCTAAAATAGTTTAAGGTCAACCTAGGGATATTATAACATTATTTCTATCCATTGTTTGGTTGTCATGGAAACTGTAACGTGTAATCGTGTAGAAAAATATAATTGTAATTTAGGCTCCCAGTCTCAACATGATGACGTTACGGTAACACTCTCCATGTTGCACAAAATTATACTATAAATTTATATGACTATATAAACTATACAACTATGACCCTCATTCATTTCTTATACTGACAATATACAAATTATTATGCTCTTAAAAATGTATAAAATATAGAGGTAAAGATTAAAAATATAAAGCAAGGTCCCTTGTAAATAGTTCATACAGTAACCAAAAAAATCTAAAATATATATAAACACAGAATTCCTTTACATTTAGATATTTGAATTTAAAGTTTGGAAGATATTAGGTATTTAAACGAAGAACTATAATAGTTTGGTAATATAATTTAACAACATTACTCATAAGAAGATACTTAGTTGAAAATTCTAAATCATCATATTAATATTAATTCATTTTACCGTATTAACAATTATAATATAAATCAATACATACTATAAAATTAAGTCACTTTTTTTTGTTCGGAATAAACTCCGAAACAGCATAATCATAAAGTGCATCATACTTAAAATATAGTTCAAGTCCTCTCTTTTTTACCTGTGAATAAATGGTTTCAATATTTTACAATTAATATATAATAAAATTATATTTGTTTTTTTACAAACGAAAAATTTATCTTTACAAACCTTTACAAACGAGTTACAAACGATTGAGCTAAAAAAAATGGGTTTTTCCAAAATACCCCCATTTCCCCAGCCCCCCCCACCACTTTGATTTTTTAATAACTTTTTTTGTGTTTTTTTACAAACGAAAATTTTGTCTTTACAAACCTTTACAAACGAGTTACAAACGTTTTATCTTGTTTTAATGAAAAAAGGTTGAATTGGGGGGGGGGCTGGGGAAATGTACCTTCTATCACACCGAAGCTTATTGAACTTGTTTTTTGAATGACATGGATTTGATAGATTCTGATAACTGAAAAGGTACAAATTAAGATGACACTATTGTTGGGACATGCTTTTGTTCGAAGAAGCGTTTTTACTCTCAAATATAACTCTCAAACATTTATATTTAATACATTTTTCTTAAATATTACAATTGACAAACCAAAATAACAAATTATATCCACGGAAGAACAACATTGTTTTTAGTATTTATTGATTTATTGATATATTTATTTATTTATTTATTTATTGATTTATAGCGGATCTATGTTTCTACGGAAACAAAATTAAGGTATCAAAATTTAGTTTTTCGGTGATTATTCATCGATGGTAAGTAGGACATCGATCAAAATCACTTGTTGACACTCAGCGATGTCCATACTATCACCGTGCCAAGTTTGGTCCAGATCGGTTAATCCGTTGCAAAGAAGTATGCCGTTTAGTAAACGGCTATCCCACGTATAAGAGCTTCGCCTCGTTCAGCTCAAAAATGACATCGATTTAGTGAAAATCTGGTATTGCATGAAAAACTCTTGTTTCCCCCTAATTACTCTTCTTTCCTCGATTATTTTGAATATTAGTAAAACTTGATACAATTTTCCACCATAAACCACCCTAAAATGTTATGATTTAAGTATTTTGCCGGTCCCAAAAGTAATGATGGGGGAAAAAAATCACGTATCATTGAAAACGATACAATCGTGGTTTCGCTTAGAATATTAAAATACAGAAATGTTCAACAAAAATGTAATATAATATTTATACGAAATCGAATGTGTAATAATTACGATCAATTTATTATAACAAATTGTATGATGCGATAACGCTAACGGTCATTATCCTAACCCCTTGATACGATATCGGATATATTATATTCTGTTACAGATAATCGTAGTATTGGAAACCATATGATTGTTTTCGTTTCGTTAACAAAAAAAAAAAATGTTGTAGACTACAGGTCTTGTCGATTTACAGAATCGATCTACATGGACTGGGGGGGTGAACATAATTACGCCACGATTGCCACGATTCAAAATGACTGCACCGGGAAATGTGTCTGTGCGCACAAAATTTTCGAAACTGCTAGAGTATATAAATTATGACACGTGCACTGCAATAACAAAGTCCGTAAATAAATAACAACATCATCGTACCGAGCGGAGAGACGAATATATCGAACGCGCGTCGGAGTTTATTATTTTATATTTTTGGCAAATCTTCAAAAGCGCATACGACTGCACTGTGCACGAGCAGCGTGATTTCGCGCGTCTCCGAAGTACAGAACATAATATACATGACTATAACATCTTTAGGATTGCTACCACAGCTATACCAATTTCGGAACCACTAGCTACTTCCGAAATCCATTTGTTCGTAAAATGAAAACCAAACAATGGAAATTTATTATTTTTAGATTTAACTACTGTGACATTTGTAAAGCTAATGTTTACTCACAACATTTTTTGATAACATTATAAATAATAATAATAATAAATTATTATTTGTAATATTAGATATTTTAGGAATTCAGTTTACACTTATTTCCTGATAATGTATTACTATTATAGAAAGTATTGAGTATCGCTACTATTAAAAGATACCACCCATTAAAAACTTTACAGCCTTAAAAGTTATTCCCCCCTCCATAAGCACTGCACTTACACCGAGATATCGTGATGATATCTATATATACCACGAGACTATAATACAACAATAGGCCAACGAGCGGCGATGATGACGCGTGTGTACCTATGTAATATTTCGCCTCCGAGCGGCGTTATACCGTGGTGGTGGCGTTTCTATATTATATTACCTATATAGCTTTCAAGTCGGATGCAATTTGTTGTGGAAACATGCCACGTTCTATGGTAAATATAATCTAATTTCTAAGTACACTTCCTCTAGGCGACAAGAGCGTTGTAGGTATGCGTCACTATATATTAAACTATGTATAACTACATAATACAAATACACAATATTATATTGTTAATACGTAATATTTTTAAGGTACCTAGGTATCCATATATGTATATATATATTATATCGTAATAACGACACGGAAATCGTAATTATTTTATCATAACATTTTACCACGAGACATTTTCTGTTTATTTATTATATTATATTTTTACCGTCATCATTTTTTTAAGTTTCTATTTTTTCAAATAACAGCGAGCACGTGGTGCAATTTTGATTTCAATTCTCAGATTCCGGATAGAATATTTTTCTGAGAATATCAGCGCGTATAAAAGCGGAAAGAAAAATTACCTTTAAAAGAATCACCTCATGCCTACCCATGTAATATGTGTCATATACTCTCAAATTCGGCATATATTTAATATAATAATATACTTAACGAGCTCTTTTCGACCGATTCCCCGGTAAAATATACACGCGTGATTTCGTGCGATTTATGAAATGAGATTTACATTCTCTTTCTCTCTCTCTCTCACACACACACACACACACTCACTCTCAGCTCGTCCGTTTCTCGGGAATGAAGACGATTCTATATATAATGATACAGTGGCGGCAGCGCATATATGAAGTATAATATAATATATAATATATCTGCTGTTGCAGTAGCATCCGCCACGGTATAGTGATAGTTATAGGTACCTACATATTATATATTATATATATATATATATGTACACGTATAGTGTCTCACTCTCGCTGTATAGGTATACCTATATATATAATATATATACCATAGGGACGATAGCTCAGGAGGTCGTTAAAAGTAAGACGGAAATAAAGAAGACTAGTTCCGTCGCGATAGAACCGAAAGAGGGGGGATGTTAGAAGGGGGGGCAAGAGTAGAAAGGAAGTTATAGGAGGAGTATAATATTATTATTATTAAAGTCGCCGATACAATTGTGATTCCGTCCGACGTGTGTCCGGCAAACCTTACACGGGGACAGAAATTCTCGGTAACTTCCTGTCGCGTTCGCGGTACTTACCTACGCGGCGGCAGTGGCGGCCGATCTGCTGCGAGTGCACACACGTAATCTCGTCCGCTGTAGTACGCGTACATCCTTATAACAAACTATGCGCGATGTTAAACACCTATTATCGCGATGGAGAAAAAAAATCACGAATGAGCAGAGTGGAAAAGGGGCAGAACGTAATTGGAAACCAGTCGCGTATTATTATATTATATGAACATAGATAGGTATAATATAATATACCTAATATAATATAATATAATGTAATATAATAATAATACGCGCGTTGCTGGCTGTCGTGTAATTACACGCGCGGACGCGGCGCGTACACAAATCGAACCATATTAGCACGCGATGGATGGCCAACAGCAGCGGCAGCGCATTACATATATATATATAAATATAATATCCTACGAGTCTTTAAGCGTCGTGTATACCGGCTATAATATAATATTATACCTATTACCTACCCCGTGATGAACGTAAACGCACTCTTCGGACGTGCCGCAGACACACCTGTACGGCGGTGGAGGTCGCAAGGCGAGTTATGCCTTCAGGTCCGGCGACCGTATAATAATAATAATAATAATATACATGATAATAATAAGATTGGGTCTGTGTATATGTGTTCAGTGTAGTATGTACACAAAATTAATATTTACGAGCACGTACGTATTATGATAGACGCCGATGTATGTATATCGGGCGATCCATTTAACGTTTTAGACACTCATAATTATTATTTCAAAACTATTAACGTTTTTGAAAGTGTAACTTTTTTTTACATTATTTGGAATGGGTGAGAAACAAAGTTTTTCTGAAAAATGTTAACGTCAAATTAAATGTTTTTAACGTCATCATTTTTTTAACTACAACCTGCATTTTTAATTCTGTATTCCAAAGCAAAATTATTTTCTGAGTACTTCGATACATAGGTACAAATCGAATTTGTGATGAATAGTTTATGAGTTATAAGTATTAAAGTTTAAATGAGTGGCATAGAGCGCTGGTACCCCGAAAAATGTTGATCCATTAGGTACTCTGCTCGTCTAAAATTTGAATACTAATAAATAATAATTAGCTACTGGTGGAAAATTTGATTTTTTAAGATCAAATATTCTATTTTGGAATATGAAATAAAAATGCATGTTGTTATTCAAAAGACTAAAAAATTTTTAAAAAAATAGTAAAATATATCAATTTTTTCTAAAGATGTTGTTTTATAACGACTTAATATAACTAAATATTTTTTAAAAATATATTGTTTTCTGAAACAACGAGTGGCATACGTTAAATTTATAACACCGCGGTATATGTATAGGTTATACCTATTTGTAACTATTATTATAACTATTTGTATTTGCGTCACAGTTTTCCCTAGCGGGACCTGATTCCTACATATTATGATGTACTTACATAATATAATTACCTATATAATAATATACATCCTATATACCGGAATATAGGTGTATACAGGCAGCACCTCCATGGAGTCATCGGTTTCGTGCTCATTTGTTTATAAATATGTACTTGCAGAGCGACTTAACCGAAAATCCGTTCGTCGAACGTTTCAGCAGCCGAAGATCCAGTAGATGTTTTGACGAAACTTCAAGAAGGGGAGGATAAATTTAATTTAGTACCATGTTCAAACAAATAATATAAAAAAAAAATAACGTTTTTATAGTCATCTACCAAAGATTATCAAAACGTAGGTACTCAGTTTTCAAATTTTTATAATATTTACTGTTAATATGATTGCCATAAACTATTATTTTTTTATATTTACCTACATGTTAAATAGAATTATTGAACAAGTCCTGAGGGGGAGAGGATGATGGCCAGCATCGACCTCCCCTCAAAACCGCATAACATAATATTATTATTATAATATTGGTACACATTAAACTATGATATATTAAAACATTACAACGTTTGCGTGCGATTATCGTCGACATCCGACACGAATCGTATTGGCACGCGATCGATGGCCAACAGCAGAAGCAGCAGCAGCAGCATCGCCGCATATTTATATGTGTGTGTGTGTAATAATATATTCTGCATTATAATATAATATACCTAATACTATACATATTATATTATTATTATTATTATTATTATTATTATTATTAAATACATGAATGTGCGCACGAGAGACGCAATATCGGCGCGACCTGTTGAAGCAGACGCGTATATACATTCCACGCGGGGTGACACGACGACAGTGTTGGCCTTCGGGTCACGTTTATCGGACGTATATTACATCTTAAACGGTTAAATTCGCGAAACGGATACGACTTGTAACAGTCTGTCTGTCGGTCCGTCCGTCCGGCCGTCTGTATATACATATCGTACTTATATACGTCCTGCACTTCAACGTGGGTCACATTATAATATACAATATTATATATAATATGTAGCTGTTTAATGTAACACTATCGGCAGTATACTCGAGATTATCGATGCATATTATAATACCAACGAAAAAAAATCATTGCTAATAATATGACATGTTACTTTGGTGTACATATATGAACCTTCGGTAGTCGTCTGCAACAGGCATAATATTATTATACCAGGTTTGGCTGTATGAGGTATTTGATATGTATATTATGACATAACTGGTCAATAATAATAAAATGTGAGTTTCTACGCGCGGGATTGAAAGGGTATAATAGTATTATGTAAGTCGCTGCAAGAAACAAAAATTTAATATACTAGGTAATACGCATATAAAATATATATAACTATACGGACAAATTATACCATCCCACTTTAATCGGACTTATTAGGACTGACAACCGCTGTCGAATTTCAAGCCCCCGCAGTTTAATATATTATAATACATATTATATTACCTATATTATTATATATTTTACTGATTTTATTTTTAGATTATTATTTTATGAAAATCCTAATAATTTTACTCTTTTATGGGAACTTACTTACCTATATGCCTATACCTCGTATAAGAACTTAAACTTATGGGTGTTATTTACCTGGTATACCCATGTCTCGCGGTGTAGAAAATAGGTATCTCCCTACAATTTGTAGGTGAGGCAACCAATTATTTAGAAGTTTTTTTCTAAATCATTAACAGCGGCTCCCTGTATGCATACGTATAATATAATAGTATTATTATTTATTACTATATTTTACGTCCCTCAGGCGCGTCGCGTCGTTTTCAATGGTTTACCTATATCATTATAATATTAGTTGGTTTGAAGCGTGCTACTAAATAGGATGTAAAACAAAAAAAAATTACTCTATGACTACTATAATATAATATACAAGGTGATTCACCGAACATGCTCACCCTCATTTTTTTTCTTTTAATAATATATTTATTCAAATTTTGATTCTTGAATTTTTTTACTATAGGTTCTCAAGGACCATATTGTATTCAAATACTTCGATTTGATTATTTAAGGAGTGGCCTGTGGTGATACCAACCTTTTTTCCAAATGAGAATTACACTTTTCCCCTGTAAAATGTCAAGTAGATGATTTTTAAAAAAAATTCTTGTTCTAGATCAAAATTCAAACGAGGAGTTTTTAAGTTGTAACTTATAACATGCAAAGTATACTAGGTCCATGATAATATATTTGGAAGTTCTGGGACTGTGATAATTTTAAAATTATAGTAATAACTAATTAATATTGATATATTAACTAATTTTTATAATTTTTAAAAAGTAATAAGTATAGATACTAGATTAAATACTTCATTATATACTAAAAAATGTTGTTAAACCATTTTTAAGGTCCATAATTCTCTTTAGTAATTACATATATTTTAATAACTCTACAGAAACTACTCGTTTGAATTTTGAATTAGTTAATTAGATACATCAAAATGCTCAAAAAAGCATGACGTGCTTAATAATTATTTACAGTAAGAATGGTTGGATCTCATTAGAAAAAAATAAGTTTGTATTGCCATGGGACATTTATTAAATGTTATATAAAAAAATCTAAGTATTTTAAAATATGGCCTTCATATAAGTAGGAAGACTTCAAAATTCAAAAACCAGAACAAATTCATATAAGGAAAATTACTGGGCTCACCCTTGGTGAATGCTTGGTGAATCCTCCTGTATATTATAAATTATAATATTTGCTCTGTATATATACTGCGTAATTGGTATACGAGTAATACCATCGTAAGTAATAATGTTATCGCGTTGGCATTTTGTCAAATATTCAACGGAATCCGACGAAAACCGTAAAATGACTACTTTTATACATTAAAAAAAAAAAAATAGGCACGTTATATAATTTTGTATAGGTATATTCTTCTCTATATGTACATAATTTTATACATAAATACAATAACAATATTAAAATACTTACACTCTTGTAACAAGCGCGCCGCACAGCACATGCCCACTCGCGTTTGAGTGTCAACCTCGTCGTCACAATTGTTTCCGGACGCCCCCGCTGTGCGCATCGCGACGCTGTACAAATAATACCCGTCCACCCCTTCTACCGGACCCTCCACCCCCGCACCAAGCGTGCAATACGACGTATACGACTTTATATTATAATAATAAGTATATGCAAGTAACGCGTTGGCGGCTTTAGTTTCGTTTAATATGCGAAGAGATTAAACACTCTTGCGTTTTGTGCTTATATCATATGACAACGTTATAATAATGATAATGGTACCTATACAAATGTAGTCGCACTCGTACTATTATTATATTGTTACGACTACGATATAATAATATAAGCTTTTTGAACCCGCACACGTAGTTGACTCGTGTGACCTTTGTGTTACCTTTGGCCAGTAAATAATTGGACGAAATAATCGTATTACTTGTGTCATATTATTATTATGTGTGTAAACGTTGTATTATATTAAGTGTTACAGTGCTCGTATTGTGTGCGTGATACGAAATCATATATTATATTATAGGTCTGCGTTTTTTGGCTCGTATTCCCAATCATATGATTTGCTACCGCGCTCCACGTTTATAATATAATATGTAATGTACCTATATAATATCACAAAAAGTTATGAAAACAAAATTTACTCTACGCTCGAGGAAGATTGCTGCAGCAGTGGTAATACGCATTATATATCAACTGTGTTCGACTTCTAAATTATATACTATTGCCGACTAAGTATATTATATAGGTACTCAGCCAAATATTAATCAACAAACACCGGAGAATTCACAAAAAAATAAAAAAAACACCTAACGCGTTAATTATAAATTATAGACGGCGCGTCTATCATAGAAAATAATTGATTTTTTAAGAGAGGCTCCTAATGAGTTGAACTAAAAAACAAAAATAATGATTATTCACCAGCTATTATACGCCTATATTCCAGTATTATGACTTGTGTATATATATACATATATATTATATTGGTATACTATATGTGGCATGTGCTGTTGTATTAAATCTGCTCGAGTTCGGCTGTATTTCAACGAACTTTACAGTCAGTTTTTTGTCTACTCTCGCTTTGCAGTGGCGTCATCATCTCTCTCGTGAGAGATAAGTTTCTTTTCTCGTTTTAAATATAATAATAATAATAATAAATACAACAAAATATCAACAGTAAAAATTTACATATTATTCAGTTTTTAACGACTTGCACAAAGAACGACTGCAGAGGGTCATTAGACTTCAGACCGATAAGACAACTTTGTTATGTGGTGTGACCAAATTATTATTAATGCACACGTATGTACCTAATTGATTTGTGTTGCCCGCAAAAACACCGCACGTGCACGCTGCTAAAGTGGTATAGAATAAGCGGTTATCTCGCAGAGTAGTTTTACACATCTATAAATTGCAATATTCCCAGGTGCCACCTGCCCGTTCGATAATATAGAAATTAGGTGTCGAACAACGTGAAATTGTTATCGCCTCGGCGGCGGCGCGGCGGCGGAGATCGATCGCAGGATGTCGATGAGACGAGCGCGCGCGTGAAACGATCGAGTGAGATAATTGATTTGCGATAACTTTTAATGAACTATGACGCATATATATTATATATTATATAGGTTTTATATACGATGAGAAGGAAACGATTGTAGTTGCGGCGCAATCGGATTAAAAAACCATCTGTACTATAACCATAGGTACTATAAATTATATTATAACATTATTGAAATTAATACATCAAAATGGTTTCTGAAAAATAACATGTTTAAAAATACGTTATAAAATCCTCCTGGAGTGAAATGATTTTTAACTGATCGGGTGACACGCGCTGTAGTGGTGATGAGACCCGCGTAGGGCAACTACTCGTCTCATTAAATATAATATACAAATACATAATGTTATACCGGTAACTTATATGTACGTATAGTACTATAGTACTATAGTAGGTAATAGGTATACCTACCGAACGTCGTCGGCTCCGATTATTTGAATTATTATTAATATTATTATTGTATTATATCATTATATATAGGAATGCAGGAATAGTATTATTATTTATCTTTTTCATATAATGCTGACAACCGAAGTTCAAATATTGTCGTGTACCTATATATAATATAATTTAATACGAATGTAAATTTAGTCGGATACGGTACATTGTATGCGAAGAGCGTGTAGGTACTCTGCATGTATACGTCGGTACGTGTAGGTAGGTTTATAATAGGTATTTACTCGCACAGACTTTGTTTAGAAATCGTTAGTTCGAACCTTTTTCGCGGACGAAAAATCGTAAACGTCGATAATATACCTAACCTCCCTCCCACCACCACCCCACATCAATCGAGTAGAGTTCACTTGGCGCACTGCACTGTTAATATAATATAGCCTATATTATTATATACATGTACATTGTGTAGGAATATATATTGTAGATACTTGTGGCGCGTACACTAATACGCCGTCGGACAATAATACAAACGGGCTCTCTTTTGTTGGCGAATACCATTGATCAGATATCTATCGTTTAGTGTAGTCTTTAATACGTAGCTATACAAAGTTCGCCGACAAAATATAGCGCATTCAGTATATAATAATTATATATATATATACATATATATATTATGTCCTTACATGTGTTGTCGTTATCCTGGTACAATTCTGGGCCATAGTATATAGTAGGTACCTATATAATATAGATAACTTTCCGTATATAAGTACCTATATATATATTACGTTTAGATGTACATGACGGCGAGATACACTGTTAATGACACCGCTGAAACTTTTTTAATTCAAAACTTACACCACCACATAATATATAATACAATATTATTATCTATCATATATATATATATATATAATTTATAATACGTAGTACGTACCTGTTATAACATATTTCATTATCGTTGCTGCAGACTAATATAGACGGTACACTTTATTCACCAAGCACGTTTATCCCTGTTTTTTCTTTAATAATGCAGTTATTATAATGCAACAAGTTTGTACTGCTACAGAACATCACAGTGCAAAAAAAATTTCAAGAATTTGTAAAAATAAGTATGAATTTCATATAATTCATTTTTAAAGAAAAAATTGGGAGTGAACCAGTTTGCAGTGACTCATCCTGTATATTATAATACATTTACACTACGACTAGATGATTACCTCAATGTTTACTGCTGGTAGACAATGTTCAATATGTTAAATTAGGTTAGAAGTTTAAAATGACTGTACACCGAGAAATCGATTGACTATATAGTTAGGTATACCTATGGAATATATACCAAATATTATAGCTTATAAGTAACCAACCACCGACGGAATGCACCTCATGAGGAGTTACCCATACAGTAAAACATCTGATGACAGAATCCAATGATAAGAAAGTGAAAAACATCATATATCAACGACCCTGTATAAAATAATCGGACTGTCAACCAGAAAACGTCAAATTATTCCTTAGGAGGAATACATTTAAGAGTGAAATAGTTTTAAGTCATAAATTCCCTCTATATTATTATAACTAAATTGTAACCAAAAACAAAATAATATAATGTTTTAATGTATAAAGTATTAAAGTTAATGGTCCTTGTCGCCAAAGCTATAATGATAAAAATAAAAAATAAAAAATATCATAAAAGAGCATGCTAGTAGATATTTTTCCTCTTCAAGGAAAATTGAGAAATCATAGATATTATGTTGATTTGAATTTCTTAGGCAATAAACAAAGTGTTACCAAAATCAGTTAGAAAACAAATATTTTTATCCAACCAAAAACCATATCTAAGTTGTCCGTGTAATTTATATTATACAATGCATACCGCAATAAGTACATTTAAGATCAGGCCTTTCGTAGAAAAGACCCATTTTTATTAAAAAGTTACAAAACTAGTAACTATGATGTTCAATGATCCTCATTCATGTGAAAAACCCTTTAATAGGTACAATTTAATAGTAAATTTATAATTTTGTAATTAAAATAATTGTATGTAGGTATATAAAGCAAAACAAATCTCGATATTGATGCGGATAAAGAGCCACTTGCGTCTCTGGAACTGCAGGTTGCCGACCCCTGACATAGTGTTGTATTTGACGTCTATCTTTTATACGCAATATGGTACTGTAGTACGATCGATGACATATTACAGAGTCGAAAGTAAGTTCTAATTGTTTGTACCTACAAATTTGATAAATCAATTTTACAAGTTACAACCCGTTTATAATTCAATACTTTTTTATTAATCGTGGCTGAAAAAGGCCGGAACTTTATTATTGTCGCATTACCTTTAGGCAATATTGATAAATACATTATTGCCTGAAAACAGTGGGTATTAACGTTATTTCCTAGTCAATATAATATACGCATTTAATTTGATCGGAAATATCGTTTTTGACTATATAGTTATTAACGTTAATTTCTTAATAATTTACGTCTGTGTCGGTAACATATTACCTATGCCTACATAATATTATGAATAACTGTTATTATGTTATATAGTTACGGAATGCATATTGACCAATATATAATATGGTGAAGATCGAGATTAGGTGAGGCTTATTTGAAATCTTTTAAACAATTATATATTATTTTTAACGGTTTTGTTGTAGATAAATTTTATAAGAAGACAACAGGAAATGTAATAACCACTGTTCGTAATTGTAATTTCACTCAGATACAAAAGTTTTAAAATATTGGTAAAAGTATAAACTTAAAGTCAAAAACATCGGTGACCCTGTCGTGCACGAAAAATGAATGTGACTTAAATTAACGAGTATGAAATAAGAGAACCAATTTTTAATTTAAACTATCTATACATTATATTATATATATAATATATATTATATCCATGAACTTGAATTTTTTTATACATATAACTATGCCAGCGCACCAGCCACTGAGTTATTTTTAGTAGGCCAGTTAAGAACGTTTTTCAAATTTGTGATGCCACCCACCAGCTGTAGTTGATGCCCCTGGCATAATACCCGTGGCGTATATTATTTCGTAGGTAAGTACAATTTATTAGCCGAGACGTTTTTGGCACACAAAGGTTTAGTAGCTATATAATGGTAGGTATATATGTTCACTGTTCAGTATTATTTGTATATACATAAACCCAATTTTTCAAAGCGGACGTTAACGAAAAAAACAATAATTAGAAAACGTAATATTTGGTTGAAAAAAGATCAGAGAATATTGCCGGTCGGTGACCAACTCGAGAAAATGTGTAGCGCAAAATTATAGGTAAACAGGAAGTATGATTTTAACACCGTAAAAACACCTACACGGTCCAAGTACATTTTGAACTTGTAAGAAAAAAAAACTTAAAGCGTCTCGGGAGTAGGTCGGTGGGATAGATTTTTTAATGTATTTTTTTAATATTTTCCCGTTATATTATGTTTAAATAATTTTTATTAACTGACTATTATAATTTAAGCATGTCAATAAAAACACTTACCAATGTATATTAGTTATTTATGTTGTAGTTTGAAGTTCAAGTAATACTCAATACTCATTTTAATCGATTTTTAAAGGATTTGTCTATTTCGATTTTTATTACATTTTTTACGACATTAGACGTATTACATGTTATACACACAATATGTTAATAGAGTACTTGGGTATATTATTATCATCAAATCCGAACAAAACGATTAACGCAATCGTATACGAAATAAGTTTTAAAGATGTTATCTATAGTCCATACAAACGTAATAAAACGAATATAACATATACGTAACTACATTTAAGTGTTCGTCAGTCTTTTGTATTATTTCTATTTTGGGGAACGATTTATTGTGTGGGTCAAAAACTCAAAACCGAAGTGGACAACAAAAGACCGGTATAAAATATGTTTAGCAATTTTATAATATAGTACCTACATAATAATATATTGTATAATATTGAGTCAAACAAAATGCTCAATAAAATGAACCAAAAAGTCATATTAAATTTCTTTATTTACATATTTTTTTATCAATGTTGTATCTCTTATATTCTTATATATATATATATTCTTATACTCTTATATCCGGTATATAAATAATAAACTAAATTAGAATTGAATGAAAAACAAAACACCTAAATATTTTAACGATTGCCTTAATAGCCCATACAATAATTTATAACTAGTAGATACACAGTTTACATATCTAGTTTAGTTTTACTATGTATTTAAAAACGTCTTATAAAAAAAAAACTTGTGAAGTGTGCGGATTTGTCCACCAAGGCTAATTTGTAATTACAATATAATACTAGGTATAGGTACAAAAAAAAAGAAAACCATTAGATTACATTTTTGTCATAAAATATAAAAATCACTATGGGTAGCATGGTATATGTATATAATATATACTTACAAACAGTTTTTAGAACGTGTATATATTTTATGCCTTAATTAGTATTTTAATTGAACCGACCCAAACGACGTGATTTGTAGTTATTATTTTTCCGCTTCGTGACGTTATGTCGTTATGATAATTAATTTACTGCATAGGTTCATAAAATTCAATCCGCCTAGTTGCTATACTATTATAATCGTGGATGACAACTATGGGCATTAGTATAATATAATAAAAAAAAAAAAAATCATAGACGTTTATTACGTTGTGTAGGTACCACACAAAACGAAATTTGTTATTTTTAATTAACCAGAAATAGTTTGAAAATATTTTATAGAGTGGGCATCGAGGCACGGGCATGTTGTGAACGGGTCACCTTTTAGATTTTCTTGGCGCATTGTGAAAAATATAGTGGGAGGCGTCAACAGTAATCGTAAATCTTTTCAGGCCACTTAATTACCTGTTTATTTTTAAAACTGGTCAAGATTACTTTTGTCTCTTTGAATTTTAAAAAAACTTAATTGAGCTCGAAAACTGGTCTATGATAGTGTTTAGTCAAACATTATACCGGGGTCCGGGACCAAGGTTAGAATTTTTATTAAACTTTTCGAAGAACGGGTCATCAACGGATTAAACACACACCGCATGCTTTGTACATTTTAACGAACACAACTATATTATATCGATTTGTCAGATCGTATATATTTGTATAAATAGAAATCTATTTACTTACATAAATTATTTGAAGAATCAAATAGTCTATAACACGTTAATTGTATTATTTACGTAAATTTTAATTGTGTTTCGATCACAAAATATATTTTATTTTACATATCCACGTAAAAAATATATATCTTCAAATTATAATCATATACACCTAGACCTAGTACTATTACCTGAGTTCAATATAAAACTCACATTATATCATTTTCGGGCTAAGGTCAAATTGCGCTGATTTTAGTCGAATTGTACTTGATTTAAAAAAAGATAATGGTCGAACTACACTCGAGTTCAAAAAAGGTGTTTTAAATGTTTAACAGAAATGTTATAAATTTAACATAAATATAAATATTTTCTTTAAAATATAATACATACGTCATAGGTACAAATTAAAAAGTATAAAAAAAATATTAATTATAGAATAATATGCTAATGATAACATTTTAAACAGGAAAGGAAGTTAGTGTTTTCAAAATTTTTAAATTAAGTTTATCTTTTGAAAATTTTTGTTGAAATCTTTTTTTGAACCCGAGCGCAGTTTGACAATTACCTGCTTTTTTCTGAGTGCAGTTCGACCATTACCTTTTTTTAACCCAAGTGCAATTTAGCTATTCCGCATTTTCGATTGTAAGACACCATATTGGTAAAGGTACTGCAGTATTATTATATTATTATTACCTATATACTGTATATATTACGTGTACCTACACTGTACAATTATTATGATTCAGTATTGAATACCATATAGTAATTATAACGGATACAAAAAATAAATAATATTTGAACACACCTTCAGTATACATATTATTTGCTCTGACATTTGCCATCTGCGATTTGTGTTCGACTCAAACTTAAGTTTGATAATATACTCATATGTCATATACGACAGTTTGCACATAATAATGTAACAATAATTATTATTATTAGAATGAGCGACGGAACATAAGTCCTACGGATTTCTTCGTCTGTACGGATATTCAATCACACGCAGTATATATAGATTGTCTTCTAAAGTTTGGTGTCCCACCTTCATGCTGATTGTTAATATGATAATTTTGATTTTATTAAGACAATAGTTCGTTCCTATTGCAGAGGTGGTTTCTCGGAGTTTCGTAATGGGTGGGCCCATCAATATTATCATCGTCGTATCTTTTATGAAGTATTCCTTCATTTTTTTCAACTCCATATAGTGTATTATACGAAACCTTTTCCCAGCAAATAAAAACTCGATGCTCGAAAAGTAAAATAATTATTGAATGAAAAGCATAATATATTATTATAGGTATAGCTGCTGGTAACAAAAGTATGAATAGGTACGACATTTTGTAATAGCTTTATGTGGCAGATTCACTCTTTGTCGTCATGATGCTTGAAATTTAAATTAAATTATTAAAAAATCATCATTATTAAAATCCTCTAAACTCAATATGACAATGATAGAAACTATGTTTGTAATTATGTGTCCAAGTAAAACGTGCATATTTATAATATGGAATTTATCTATTTAATATTTTAACAATAAAGCCCGCATAGTGGGCGCATAGGTAGGTACTCTGCATAAGTGACATTTGATGAATGAAAAAAATATATTGAATTTATACGTACCAAATAGGCAATAGCATATACTATTTTTATATTGTACTTACATACTTAAATACTTAATACGCCTACTTAAACATAAAGGAACATCTGTGGTATTATTATTATTATAATTTTTTTTTTTTTTGGTAGTAATATTCATTAAACTTCAATATTAGCAATAATAAGTTATAACAAATCAATAAGCCATATGTGTATAAAGTGTTATTCAATTGAAAACTGTTAATAAAACTAATACTTATTATATATTTTCTTTCATTTTGAATCAAACCATTTTATAAGTAGGTATTTATAAAAACAATTTAAATTATTTATCACATAAATCACATTTATTTAACATTTAGATAAAAATATGTTACGATGCATCGTAGAAGATAAAGTGTATAGATAGGTACAATATTTTTTGGGTAGCTAACCTACGATTAAATAACATCTAATTATGTATTCACAACTTTTTATTGTTATTGCAGTGATGAACCTATTTTTCTAAACTTTATGTACATTATAATTTATAACGTGTATGGTGTATACTGTATACATGTAAAATATTCAATAAGTATATTTTACATTATAAGCATCATGGAAAACAAATAAACATTTTAGTTAATTTTGTTTTTTACCTATTTAATAGCGCAGGATTAGCTGAACTCGCTGAACAAAGTATAGTAATATTATGCTTATCAACTCATATATAATTTCTCTTTCAATATCGAACAATATTTTATTATTCCCGGGAAGGTTAGGTTAGGTTATCGAAAGTAACCCCCCCCCCCCCACCATTGTACCGTAAATCTCCTTATGTGTGTCTTTGGTACTACCATCACAATTCATTATAATATTATGTATTATTACTTATAACATACCCCCCTTCCTTCAATTGAAAATTCTTGGGCATGCCCCTGATTTATTCTATTGTATGAGACGGTAACGTTCTGAAAACATGTCACGCCAGTGTTAAAATGCAATTTGTTTTTAAAATTAAAAAGGCGAAGTTTTCACGGCACACGCCCTTTGAAAAACACTGCAGGTCTAGATAAAGTGTTTTAGTGACAAACAAATCAATTACCATGCTGGGTTCTGATGATATACGTATACTATACAATATATAAAGGTACTACTTTTTTTTCACCATACTGACTATAATGTCTTTAAATTACTCAAATAGGTTCCGTTAACGGTGATTATGAAACTATAATTATAATTACTATGTAACAATAATATACATAAACTATAACTTTATACGCGTAAACTTATGGAATCGGAATTTTGCTACTGGAGGGGATTTTTAAATTGCTTTTTGACTTGTCTGCAGTAACATAAATACGGTAATATAATATAATAATAATGTGTACTTAATACATCAATTATTGTTTATATAATATATGATTATAAGTAACGACTCTTTTTACATACATATTTATATGGGTACCTTCAAATTCCATAAATTCTTGCTCTAGCCATATTATACTATTACAAAAGAATGTCATACAAACACTAATAATCATCCTAATCCACTTACGTCCAACTTGTATTTTATCTGCACTCTCCCTGGCAATCCAATTTGTTGGCTTAAGCAGAAATTTCCCAGAGACCTTCTTAATGATCAAACCTTTCATTTGTAGGTGAATAAATAAATCCTAAAAATTTCAAGTGGTGTTTACATTTATATTTAGTGCATAAAAATTATTTTGAATACCTATTTTTAAATGTATTTTCTTCATGAAAAAAAGTAAAACCAATAACTATAATAAAGAGGTATCAGGTATGGCTTAAGTAAAAATCTTAAGTGAATTGATACGAAAGTGAAAAATCTCAATGATAAATTGTTCGATATTCAAAATTATCTGTAGGTAGTATTGTATCGAATAGCAAACAATTATTATTTGTATAAATTATAATATATAAAGTATATAAATCATTAAATTCGTTAAAATAATTACGTTTAATATGAGTGAACAAAACTATCAGGTGTTTGATGAAATACAAAATTCACGCGATCCTATTAAATTAGAGTTTAAATATTACGTGTAGAACCTATACATATATTATTGGCTCGATTGTAGATAATTAGTTCTTATACGATGCTTATAATGATGTTACATAATAATTTTATTGTTTTATCAAAATATAAAATATTCATTCGATCCAACGGAAAAAAAAAAATAGAAATGTTTAAAATAATGTAGATATATGTATATTATTTTAGGTAGGTAGTGTATAATTTCAATTAGATTAAATTAAAACAATATGCTTAACACATTTTTATAAACTCGTACTTAAATTGAAGTAAAAATGTAGTCACTTTAACGAGTAGTTACATAATTTACACAGTTCAATAATAGTACTTTTATAATATTATATCAACATCATTTTTTGGGTTGATTAAATTTGCCTAATACCTTGTGTGAATTACAGTAGTATGTACATTTAAGCACGTGACAGCAAACATATATTTTAAACTAGAATTTTGAGAATTTCTAAAATTTTCAACAAATAAATTGTAATCTGTTTTACATTTAAATACTATAACACTATCATAATTAAACAGTAATTTAAATTAGATATTCGAAGTTTGTAAAAATAATATTTTATTACGATATATGTGCATTATTGATCAAATTTACATAAATTGTTCTGCAGTAATAAGTTGATCATATTTAAATAGTGTAATACTAAATTTTAAACGTAAAGTCTTTAGAATATATGACAAGGCAGTAAATTCAAACGATTAATTACAGATATCGTAAACGTAAGTTATACCTACCTATAACAGATATTTTTACAGACTATACAGTTATAGATGAAGAGGAAAGGCCACTGAACGCGAATATTACTAATTTATGATTATATTTTAAAATATTTCTGTGAACTGAACGGAACGGCCCAAGTGGACGGTTTAACCAAAGAAAGGAAATAAAAATTAACACTTCAGTAATAAATCGTTTTTATAATTTACATCTGGTTCAAATTAACTTCCTACACAATATATTATTAGGTACCTATACCGTAAACCTTATTTTAAACGCCATAAGGATTTACGTGTAATTTTACGAGTATAACCTGATAGTTTGAACAGTATTTTAGATGAAAACTACTAGTATAATATATTATAATAATAAAATAAAAGTAGGTTTCTTTAGTTTGTAGAGTATAGACACTTAATAGAAATAATAATAATAATAAATAATAACGACGTACGTAAGAAAAACGTTCTTGTAATGGACGATAGCTATAGACAAAATATATACAGACTTCAGTGAGATCATTAGATAATACAATACACAAACTCAAAGAACTCTGAATCAATTAATTAACGATATTATATATGCTATATTTTAACTATTTGAACGAGAAAGAAAGACGCTATTGAAGTATTGAACAAACGATTATCACTATTACTATGATAGTGGTGCGGTATAGCGTTTGTGGTATTATAAAAAGTTAAATTTTATTTTAAGAGCGTAGCAAACATTAACTGTCATAAAGGCCACCCACTGCAAGAGAAAAAAATCGCTGTTGGACTCATTCCAAAGCTATATCAGTCCGTACAATTTCAAACACCGATAAAAGAAACTAAAGAGTAAAATTAAGGGTCTTCAGACATGCAACATCGTTAAAGTCTCTACAACGTATAGCTTCGGGAAGACAATGTCTACGTATTTTTGGCAAAAAAAATTGGATCAATAGTAGGTGTGAGAAAAATACGTGATATACTATGTCAATAAAGTTGTTGTCGAGTCCATATTATATAATAAAAATATATAGTAATATATAATTACATCAAACACGATGCAGGTGCAGGTGTATTTGAGAGTATTGTGATTAATTTAAAAACTTTTGACGTTTACAGCACCTACCGTTTGACGTGAAATATTGTTTTTTAAAACGTGCTACGAAACTATGTACAAAAAACATATTATAATGAGAAACACCAAATCGATAAATGAAAATATTATACTGAACAAACACCGCGAGATTTTGGGCGTATCTATGTTTGTATAATATTATATTACATTAAACACGTAGAGGATAGGTCTTCGCATTGTTGCGAGTCGGTAATCGGAGATCAAGCAAAATACGTATTGAACGACTCGGTGGCATGCGATTCGTTATGCGATCGTTGAAAATATTTTTATTCATCCATACCTACCTATTATAAATTATAATATACTCTAAAATCTAAATGCATTTTCTCGTGGAAATCAGTAACTGAATAATATATCAACATGTAGGTACTTACTTATATATTGTATAAAGGTTATTCCAGCGCATGCACGAAACCCTAGTGAGACGACCCACGTGGAAAAAAGCACAAAATGTGTGTTAACCCGCGAGCACTGGTCCTGTTTTTTTCCGCTTTCAAAATCACCCGGTTTTTTCGTGATAATTCCAAATAAACGCCGCCGCGGCACAAATACAGTGTGGCACGCGCGGGTACATAAATCTGTAAGCGAACCTATATTGTATATAAATATGTGTGTGTGTGTGTGTGTGTGTGTGTGTAGGTATAAGTAATGTAATTTTTCGCTTCTAAACCTCACGGGCACAGGTGGACGAGATAATATTGGACGTATTTGTGGTATAATACGAGCTGAGTAAGTATAAAATAACGAAAAGAAATAAAGAAAAAACAAAAAACGAAAACGTCACGCGATCGTTACACACATATAATATATATATATTTTGTAGGCGTCCCGTATCATAAAATTATATAATAATATACGATATAATATTATTATATTATTATTATTATGTTTATACGTATATACATAATAATATATATTTTTTTATATTTCTATATGTGTATACGGTGTGTTTGACGTCTGATGTTAAGTGTCGCGGGCACGCACCGACCACGACGACGCGGTATATATTATAACATTAACACGGCAGTCTTTTATTTTCGTTTTTATATTTATTATTATTTTTTACACACATATATATATATATTATACAAGAATATATTTTATTTTGGGGCCCACGCGCGACCGTTTTTTTTTTATACATAGTATCCACCAGCAGATAACTTCCCATTACGTGCGGTGGACGACCAGACGGGCCGGCGGCGGCATTTTATATTTTTATTTCGTTTTTTTTTTTTATTATTATTATTATTATTCTCTCTCCGCCGCCGCCACTGATTTTACTACCAATAATTCCACCTCGCGGCTGCCTGACTGTCTGCCCGCTATCAAAACGCGCCACTACTGCAATATAATATATAAATGCACGCATTATTATATATATATAATATATATATTATATATGTGGCATAATATTATATAAATCGGTACGTATGGGTCTCGTTTTCTACACGATCACAGCAGCCTCTGGGTCCGACCACTTAGGGCCACGACCGATTATAACAACATTTATGTAAATATCGCACAATACGAAAATTATTATTATATTATTATTGGCGCGTGTTTCGTCTCCTCCCTCTGCTGCCCCGCACCGCTACTCGGTCCTCGTAACCTATACCTGTACCTATAATATAATATTATAACAAATGCCACGGCAAAATCTATAGACGTCTGACGTGTTTAACTACAATATATTTATACATTATAATATTATAATTCACACGAAATTGCGTTTTAATAATATATGCAATATAATATGCGCGTGCGAGAATAATATCTCTTCGATATACTTTCAAATCATATATTATTAACCACTTGACAGCTGCTGCTTTTAAACATTTTTTGCATATACGATTATTGTTATTACATTTTTTTTTTATAATTTTCAGTACGCTCCAAATACGAACTAGGTATATACTAAATGTTTTTTTCCTCTTATACGCACATTATGCTAAATTTCGAATTCTTTATTCCGTCTAATTTACAACTAGGCATACATATTTTCTTATAAAAGTCACGTACAGGGTTGCTACTCATTTTTTTTTTTAATAGTGAGTATTATTTTCAACTAAGTAAGTAATATTCTATTAAAAAATGCAAAGTACCATTTTCATTTAAGTGAGTGTTTTTAATCAAAAACATAAAAAAACAACAGTTTTTAAATTTTCTCTTGTTTTTTAACTGTTTATTACTTACAAGTTATAAATAATATTAATAAAAACAATTCTTATAAATATGTATAGTAACAGTGTTACAGTGCTACTATGTGCAAATCGCATTACGTTTATAAGTCTATGGCAAATTTATATTTCCATGATAAAGTGGTAATTATTAAAGCGATTTCATAATAATATTTATACTATATAGTCATAGGTATTCATGATGATAATAAAATAGGTACTATATTTATATCACATGGTAAGGTTTTTTAATTTTGCATTGATTTTTCAATATAATATAAATATAGTCCCAAAACATAATTAATTATAAAAACTTTGAACACTTAATTCAGACACTTATTTGCATTTAAACTTTTAATGAGCTTTAAAAACTTGATTTTTTTATGGAAATAAATCAAATAAGTGAGAAAAAGTGAGGACATTTTAAATAAAGTGAGGATAGTAATAAATAGCGAGTGCGTAGAAACCTTGCACGTAATATTATGAGGGAAACATAAAAATCTCCAATAATTCAAACATCATAATAATACGTATATCGCAATCGGATTTTATTGTCTATATTGTATTGTTGTTAAATTTTTTTTTAAAACTAATATAAAAACAATAAAATAAAATACCTACATGTACAAATTAAATTAATTACTTAGTTAATTAACGTCGTATTGAACTTAGCTATTGCAGTACAGGCGGAGTAAGTGAGTTACAATAATTCAAAAGTAAACTAAAACCAATGCATATTATTATATTAATATGCATAAACGTAAAGTTAATATGTTATATATAGTTAATAGTTAGTAATTTGCCTAAAAAATTCTAAATTCTAAGTATTTGTTTTATGCAAAGACATTTAATATAATATATTATTTTAGACGGTCTTAAGCACCAATGTAAGCTTTTATTATTGATTTGTGAATTTAAAGTAAGTATACTGTATTCTGTATACCGTATCTATAATAATCTGCTATTATTATTTTAATTTAATTTCTATTTAATATTATATTAAAAACATCAACAAATTGAATGGACACCGGCATATCGATACCGCTACAAATACTGCACACCGTTCCGAAAACGTAAACAGCTTTAAAACCGCAGCGTTGGCTAATTTATTATCGTAGGTATCATTTTAACGGTATTTAGGTGTTTATACTGTTTGTAGTTGTAATATATTTTTAAATGGTAAAATGCAAATATCTAAAGAATAAAACATTGGGAATCGCGAACCACGATTCCACCACATTGGTCATTACTGATTTAAAATGTTGTAATCCATAAATTCATATTATGAGTTTTATTAACTGACGGCGGACATTTACTTTTGGCACCAGAACATAGACCAACCGGTAATCTATACAATCGATACAGTATATAGACGCACAAAGTATATAATATTATGTTTATACAGGTTTAACCGTTTAATGTGATTATTTAAAATGTATATTGAAACGAACTATAATAATAATATACTATAATATTACATAGGCAATTAAATCATTTTCCGTTTACGATGTACCTATGATTCGTCAACCGGCAACGATTTAAGTGATTAACGTACTCGGACAACAAACGCCAAACGGATGGCCAGATAATAATAATTTTAAAAAAAACATCGTTTTTATTTCATGTTGTTAAAATATGTATCACAACAATAGATTTTTTGTACGCGCCAATATATATACAGTTATGCCACGTACGACGTACCTACTCATTTCAAGGCTGCAACTCGTCACAAAAATCAACAATATTGATAATAATAATAATAATTTAAACGGTTCAGATAGAAATTTTATTATTTTCCACTTTTTGTCCATTACACTTATAATATTACAAATCCACTATACTTATCAATGTGTACACGTACAGGTTCTTTATAAGGGAAGTTATTCACTCCCGCCTAAATGGTTTGATTTCGTTTCCGACAAATCTTTCTTTCCTAAATATCATACTTTGATAACCATTTAGTTATTACCCATGGAACACCCCGAGGAGGTTGTTTTCTAAAATAGTTTCACTTGTGTTTTTTTTTTTTTAATTATTAGTCTTACGCATCGGCAACTATGGCCAATAGAATTTTTGTAGGGGGTCACGGTTGGTTGAGGAAAACATATAAATGTGGGGCGAAGATTCATCACTAAAAACCCAGATCGTCACCCATCGGAAACTAGAGAAGGTTGGCTAATGCTTGACCACAGAACACGTTAGTGACTGAAGCCAAGTACCAAGCCACACCAGGCTCCTTACTTGTTTTTATCTGTTGATTTAATCATATCGTATGCGTCTATTTTTTTATATATTATTAGTTTTCTAGTCTTAATAATGCCATATTATTACAATTATAATTTACATAGTTGTTGTTTTCAAAAATTCCATACGAGTAATAGCTTTAGTTTTATACTTTGTTATTGGAGTTGACGTATATTAATTAATTTGTTTTGAATATTTTTTTCTTTGGTTTTTGTATATATTTAATTTAGAACTGTTTATTTGTTTACATTAGTTTGAACTCTTGAAATTAAAATGTTTAAAAATATATTAATATTAGGATGCGATTTGTAGAACCGTTCGTTGAATTGTCTGAGCAATGATTCGCAAATTATTTATTTTTCTGCATATTATGAACTATCATTGAAATTGGACCAGAATATAAATAATGCGGGTGGAAACGTACTATTTTCCGAATTATAATTTTTCTTTACAAGTCATGACGATTCTATCTTGGGGAGCATCTAAAATATGGCTATTTTTTTATATACCTACTTATAATATTATTGCGATTGACGGATTGAATGTGTATAAACGATAAGATTATAATATTATTCTTAACGTGATGCAATAAGATTCTACGCCTGTTTGAAATGTCATATATCAATATTGAATTACACAAATTCAACCTGTCTGTTGTTTGTCAATCGAACAAAAATAAAAGAATAAAATGCCACCAATACAGTTAATTTCCGGAAAAAATAAATAAATAAAAGCAAATCACAATAAGACTAATCATTGTTCGATAAAAAACATGCAGTTAATGAACTATTTAAATCTATTGATTGTCGAATACCTGTACACTGTACAGTAATAATTGTATCAAATTCTATGGCACGCGTATCCCCGTATTAATCACGCTATTCTCTGAGTTTTAAATGCTATTGTTTCCTCATTCGACTTCTCAGAATTGCAATAATTATACATATTGCAGTTTCACCGTCTCTCTGCGTGTCCTGCTGATGTTTAACGTTATTGTAAGTTACTGTACATTATATTATATTATGTGGTCGTGCGGACAGGGGCGGAGAGTTTCTCTCACACGCGCGACTTTACAGGTTTCATTATGGTTTTGTCACTGGCAGGTTCGAGCGCACATCTGCGTATAATATATTACCTATATTATTGTTGTTAAACGGAAATAATAATAATATATTCGACTGTAGATCGTCAAAGGTATATAGGTAGCCAATTAGACTGCAGTTCTTGCGCGTACAGTTTCAACAGGTGGATCTGCACCGGCATACTCCGGTGCAGTGACATTATTACACCACGATTGTATAATATATTATACCTCGCACCGAACATCAGGTTTTACAGGAAAAAATGATAATAGCTCACAGTTTCACGTGTAACCCCCCTCCCCCCAACTCGATACCGCTCATCTGCCACGTGTTTTCGCAATAAAATAACTACAATCCGCCATTGATCATTATCGATGGACCCAACTGTGGCGGCGGCATTAGAGTATTTGACTGCTTCATTATTATATAGACGTTCAGTAATTATTTACTGCAGACGTACAACACAAAACTAAATGTCATCTCGAATTGACCTAATGACCGGAACTCTGATAAAGCAATACAAACATCCTGGTTGATTCGGGTAAACGTTACAGGCGAATCCCCGACAAATAAACCTGGACAAAACACGGACAAATGGACTGACAAGAAATCCCGCGACGTTCAACTCAATTATCCAACGTGATCTACCTACACGTACCAATATTAATTCGTTTTGCCCTTGACGACAAACTAAATGTGCAACGAACTGATACAAAATTGCTCGTTTAAACAAATTTCGTAGGTACAGCACAATATGTCACAGTTTAATATATAGGTACCTAACGTGTTATAATAAATAATTTAAACCAACTTTTGTATTCGTTGTTATATTTAACCTATATTTAAATTTGAAAAATCTGTATTTGTATATTTTGAAATCTGAAGGTCAAAAAAAAAAATAAAAACAAATACTAAATATTTATACCTACCTATTGTTTTGATTTATTCAAATTACAAGTGTAATATATTATAAATGTAGATCAGATTTCAAAATTCACACAATTGTTAGGTAATATCGAGACTTGAGTGCATCTCAATTTTACGAATTTTTAGAATTTACCGTAACATATTATGATTATATTTATGATTTATCGCATTATTATAATATATTCAGCCTGCATAGGATATGCCTTTTCTACAAATATGCAAAGGAAGTATGAGTTTTTCCTGTAATAAAATTTAAAATCAATAATTTATATTTATATGAGCGTATGCACCATATAGTCCATGGTCCCATAGGTATATACACTTTTCACCTCAATTATTCATATTATTTTACGAAGTTAAACAGCTTAATATCTGTCTAAGGAATTACTCTGTTCACACGAATGCACATGGCACACGGCCACATTTGGTTGTAATATTAGAATATCCATTTTCAATATAATGGATGAATTAATGACGTTTTATTGGTTCTACCTTCTACACCCAATCTTTGGCGGTGTGTCAAAGAATAATAACTTGTGATTCAATATATCTATGTAGTATATATACATATAGTATTTTTAAATTTAATTTAAATAAAACAAATAATAGTATAGGTAACTAATATCTATTAAATTTACTAAAAAAAAAAATTCTTAAGATCAAAACATATAAGTAAGATTTGTTTTAAAACGTCAATAATTTATGTACCTAGTACTTACAGTCGAATAAAATTTCAGTTTGTCTTAAAGTCGACAACACTTTTTAATGGAAATTTACATCAAATCTGCATGTAACCACAATCAATTACTTTTGACTATAGAATCGGGTTTTAAAAACTTAAAATTGTTTAGCATAAAACTAACTAATCACCTAATAAAGAATAGCATATAGGTACATATTAATAATAATAATATCAAGCTGAATGACCGAAAATAAAATTAGCATGGGTATTTGAAAGGACAGTAAGAGAAACACTCATTGCAGCAGTCATTTAATATAGTCATATTATTATAATAGCATATTCAACAAACGATCATAATTATTATTAGAGTTCAATTGCTGAGATTTTGTCAATATTTTGTATGGTGATTTGTACTTTTTATTAATTCCTGATTTTGTAATACAGCTGCAATTTTCACGAATATGTAATATTGAATAGTATTAGCTTAGAATATTGCCGTTGGAGCTGTTGGAGCAGAGGCTATTGCAAGGAGTATTATATAGGCAATTCGTAATAATTGATTGTGTAATGTTATAATATTATGAGGGAGAAGTAAAAATACAAAATTGTTT
Organism: Acyrthosiphon pisum; assembly: GCF_005508785.2. Taxonomy (NCBI): domain Eukaryota; kingdom Metazoa; phylum Arthropoda; class Insecta; order Hemiptera; family Aphididae; genus Acyrthosiphon; species Acyrthosiphon pisum. The sequence goes on from NC_042494.1 coordinate 65,642,564, forward strand.
TCAGTGTCACTGTCATTGCCAATCACATATTATCATGACTACGATATAGAGTGTATTATTATACGCATATTATACTTACAAGTTTATAAGTTAAATATGTATCGTATCGGAAATAAAATAAATATTCAAAGATTTTGATTGTATTTATCGGACAAAATATAGAAGATATACGTCTACCTATATACAGATAACATTAGTATATACCTATAGGTACTTATTTTGTTACAATCGCGGTCCGACAGGAAAAACAATATATTATTATTATTACTATTATCACTATCGTTGGCATTTATTCAAACGTCGATTGTCGATAATTAGTCTGAATTCGTACCTATACGTTTAATAGTATAATGAATTATAATATATGTTTACGCGCAGCAGCTCGTCGACGACACTCGCTATGAATGTATACAGAGAGATAATGTGTACACTTAACCTCGGTATCTGCACTTTGTCACAACTGTCAACTATTATATACGTTTATATATGTATATAGTACTATTCTCACCAGGGAATCACGAAACTGGTTGGTCGCGATTTCGTTCTTAGATTACACACACCGCGACGTATGTGCAACGTCCGTCCGTCCGACCAACCGACCGACGCCGACGATAGTGTCGGAGGACCTACCTCGCATTCCGATTTTTTTATATTTTAAATTCCGTTTTTTTTCTCCGTTTCCAGCAACCACCGGACCACGTGAGCGTATTCAAAATGTAAATATCCCAAGTGCTTATATTATGCCTATAATTTGACGTGAATCGTCTATTTGTATTATCCGTCTATAATATTACATTATTATACCTAAATTATGGTTTATTATTTAGGTTAAAATGATTCGTCTTCGCGTACGAGTCAGGTGTATACATAATATACTATTTATTTATTTACGGGCCTAATATAATTCGCAAAAATGTATTTTAAAACCGAGTAGAAGTTGCACATACCCAATTTTTACAATTTGTTGTTTAGTTATATATTATGATTCAGTTATGATCAAAATAAAGCATACAAGCATTAAATAAACAATTATAACATTATCATAATTACCTACTAGAATAAGTGTGGGTGCTTATTGCCAAGACCGCTAATCATCATCCTATCAATCTGGTGGTTTTTAATTTCTATACCGTAATTTGTATTGTCAGTTAAAAAGGAGCTGCAGACGGGAAGGGACTTTAAAATTTACTTATATATAATTTAATATTATTGATAAAATATTTTATTAATTTATTATTTATTCTTTCAAAAACATAACGGCCCCTGCTGAACAGGTTCGTGTGGGGGCCATATACGTTTACGGCCGCCGTTCTTACATTAATATGTATATAACACACAGGTGAGGTAAAATAATAATTGCAGTATACAGGTAAATAGAGTTTAACCTATACGCGGAATGATGGTAATGAAAAAATATTATAACGATGATAATGAAAACACGCGATTATTTTTACGGCAGCAGTGTATTACAATAATTTCCCGTCTTAAGCACATATGGGATAGGTACATAGCCCCATATATAGGTATAATATAACCTGCGCGGTAAGGTCTGCGAAAAATTACAGTGATTACGCCTTTATGTATAATACCTACCTATTTAATATTATGTATTACGTTCACAGTGGAAATAGGTTTTTAAAAACCACTCGTGCAGATCACGGGCCGTATAGAAATTGCCGGGTAAAAAAAAATCGGTGTACACATATTAATTATAGGTGTGTGCGAAGGAGCGTTCTCTGTGCGGTCATCGTCGTCGTCGTGACGGTCGTCGGTCATTCACAAAAAGAATATTATAACGTATAAGATATTATATTATATTGGATCGTTAAACGCGTACTATACATCAACAAGTGCTTTTCTCGATTCCGCGGACTCGTGTGCACCGGGTGATCCATTATGAACGTAAGACATTTTCATTATTTCAAAAACTATTTATGTTTTTAAAAATATAAATATAATTTTAAGACGTTAAATAACAACATTTTTTTAAAAAAATAGCTTTTTTTTTACTTAATTTAAGTGACGGACAAGCATTTTTAGTTCCTTATTCCAAATCAGAATATTATTCTGAGTATTTTCCATATATAAAATCAAATTTCTGATAATCGGTTTATTAGTTATAACTTATAAGTTATAAGTAGGTTAGTTTAACTAACCTATTTAAAGTTTATACGAGCGGAGCAGTGGTACAACATTTTACGGGGTAGTATAATTGTACTACCCTACTTTGTTCGTCAAATAAACTTAAAATACTTATTATAGGTAACTCATAAAACAATCATCCAAAATTCGATTGTCATACATCGAAATAGGTACTTACTGCAAAATATATTCTTCTCCGGAGTGAGGAGTTAAAATGTATGTTAGCAAAAGGTAAAAAAAGTAAAAATTAAATCATTTCTCTAAAAATGTTGTTTTGTAGCGATTTAAAATTATGTAAGAGATACTTTTTCAAAAACGTTCCTAAATAATGAGTGTTTTGCGTTAAATTGATTATCCCGTATATGTAACACCCGCCTACCTGTGTACGAGTAATCGCAGACGTTAACGACTCGTTGACGACGAGTTGATATCGGGTTAATACTTAATAGTTAATTTCAAACTCTATAAATTACGCGCCGTTATAGCAGTTAGGTACTTCCCTTCTGACGAGGTTCTTGAGAGAGAAAAAAATATTATTCATTAGTTCATTATACATACGTGACTTGGTCTATACGCAGTGTGGGCGAACGGCGGACGGACGTAAGTGTGCGTATATTATTCTATTCTATTGGTGTGTTTTTCCTCTTTTGATTTTATCGTGTACGTACATCATGTACACGGTTAATTAATATACCTATGTACCTACCTATATTAATATGCCGTGTACGAGTGGTTAGGTGTAAACGACGAGCGCGCGCGCGACCGTACGATTGTGGTGGTGATGATGTGGTTGTATTTACAAGTATATAAATTATATAATACATACATATTATTATTATTATACATTTATTTATATTTGTATATATATGTGCTGCATATAGATACCCAACCTATATCTGTAAATTAATTGAGTGGAAAAGAAAAACGATTACCGAGCGCGCGGGCTGTCGCGTAGTCTGCAGTCGATGATTATTATTATTATTTATTATTATCATCACTACTATTTTATATACCAACTACTACTTCTAGAATCTTCGATGTCAAATATGATGGCTATAAATGTTGTCGTCGATGTACGCGCCTCGAAAATATAACATATCATATTATACACACTTTGATATCAAACGGCGGGAGGAAAAAGTTGATTTTTAAAAGGCCAATGTTTTCGGAATGTTTACAATAATTATTCACGTTTGTATAACACGGCACGCTACCAATGCTGTGTATATTATATTATATATAGTGTGTGTACACATCTAAACCAGAAAACCAGTATCATAATAAAGTATACATAGTAAGTATACCTGCGTTTGTTTTAAGTATACGCCCGGGGGGTCGGATAATATGTGGCGTGGAGTTGTGACAAGGAATAAGTATTTTTTTTATATATATAATTCTCTCAGAGACATCGCGCGCGCAACGAAAATAAAAAAAAAATATAATTTCCCAAACGAATAATAATTAAATAGATATACCTCTGCCTATACATTACACAGACGCCGCATCTGATATTATATGCGTCGACGGTGTTCCGAAACAAAAACCACGACAACAATCGTATATGCATTTGACTATTTGAGATGGAAAAACGAGTGACCGTCGTATATATTAAGTAGGTAAAAACCTAACGCTGCTGAAGAATAAAAACTTTTGACCTATTCCGATGTACGCCTACGTAGATATTCTTTAGGCGCTAATGCGTTATTATGAGTATACCTGTTACGTAATATTATGGCGTAGCGAATAGAATTTAAATTTATTGACGTTATATGAATTTATATGTCATTATTTTATGCGGGTTTATACTTTATATATATCCCTATGATAATGCGTTGACTGTAATTTTTTTATAATATCTAAATGTCTAATATACGCTATTACGATGATATTACGATTTTTTCAAGAATACGGCTTAGAAAACTTTCAGAGATTGCCCACAACTATGAAATCATTAATTAATTCTGTACATTACATATTAATATAGCTAATTTGCCAAAGACTGAAATCAAAACATAATCACACATTTTGATAAAAATGTCAAAACACTAAAATTCTGCATGATGTAGGCACCGTATCTTCAGGAATGTGTCACATTTGTAATTCGCAGAATCAATAATGAATATTCCGTGAGTTCGTGATAGTTCCTCATGTAATGTAAAATACTATATATAACACGACCAGTCTAAAAAAAACACGATATAAGAGCGAACAAGGCAATTTAAGTTCTCGATTCCGGACCTAAGCTCCCTTGCACCTCAAATTCAAGATATTTTTCTTGTGTCTGTTATTATTTGTGAAGTATATCAGAACTTGGAAGTATATCAAAAACTTAATTTGCATATCAGACACAGAAATTAAGTATTGGTGTATCATTATAATATATTTTAAACGCATACCTAATATATGTAATGCATTGAGTTATTAAAATTTATATGTATTTATGTGTGATAAAACTCAACTGATTCTAGCTGAAGTGTGTACTCATGTTCAGTTGATTACTTATTAATTGAAATTTCTAAAAACCAATTTGCAATTGGCTTACAAAATATAAGCATATTTTTAGAATTGATTGGACAAATTCAGATAGCCGAGTTCACGGACATCACTGAATTTGTTGGTAGCAAACGCGTGACTGTTAAAAGACAGTCTTTTGTGTGCGCTTTTCTATGAGCTTTTCTAGAAGGAGTGGCTATAATTTGTTTTGTCCTGAAATGCAAAAATCTTAAATTATAGTTGGGTAAGTTGGTTAAACCGGTATCCCGCGGTATTTGCCCTCTAATCGAATACAACTCGATAAAACTAGACTTTTCGAGAATAAGTATGACGTTTTACATGGATAGGTTACATTTTAGCTCTCATTATAAACGTTCACAAACACTAAACATATATGATGTGGATCGGCAATCGTAACAACAGTGTTATTATAACTACCAATCATCTATAGGTACTATACAGCCGCTGCACGCTACCTATTAAAGTACACGTAGACGAATGTTGCAGGACTACGCGCGGGTGCGGCAATCGGCTAAGAAGAAGAAGAAGAAGAAGAAAAAGAAAATTATCATTATTGTGATAATAACTGTGATTGAAAACACGTATATCTTTTTTTTTCCAACCCGAATTTCTACTGCGTTACACGGATTAATAAGCTAGTGTGTCCCACGTATAGATGATATATATGTATATTTATAGTCTATAGATATATACCACCGCCTATGTATTAAAATTCATCGTCGTGGGTAAGTACCATGCGTGTAAGCCACTACGTGATATAATGTGAGTTATACCATGGTATACCATAAATTCGAAAATACGAGCATGGCAGCAACGAATTAATAAAACGATAATACGTCGTCATTAAAATATAAATTATACATTATATAGGTACATTGCTGTGAATATTTGATGCCAAATAATTACAATAACTCATTACGAACAAATGACACGCCCTGCAATGGGTTCCCGACTACCAAAATTTGTTCTCGAATTGTACACACGATATACTTATATATATTATATATGTATGTACACACACCGTATTATATAGCACACGGGGATCGAGCTAAAAACGTATAAAACTCGTTTTGCGAAAAATGATTAAGGTGTAGTAAAATATTATTAATATATGGTGGATGACGTTACTCGAGAAGATTATAGACACAAAAAAAAAATTTCCGGACCACTGCTGAGCAGTTCTCGTATATGTGTACGATATAAGTATATAACGGACGCAAACGCAAAGCGATGTATAACGACCAGACACACGTAGGTACCTACCACCCAATCACTACCAAACGGTTGTGGATAATAATAATCGTACGGACATCGAGGTTGTGATAAAGTATATTTTGTTATAGGTATGTATAATTTTAATTCGCAAAAGGCCACTTTCGAAAAATAGAAAATCTCGAATAGGTAGGGATTTTGACGCGTTTTTGTGTTGAACCTATAAAACACAATATTATTATACAATATCGCGACTTGTAGATCCTCGGTGGTGATATATTTCGTATAAATGACAAGGTCACGACCAAAAAAATCGAATGACAATGATAATTTCATTAATATTGCAGTGGCCAAAACCTCCTCTATACATCGCGATTTCTCCTTGTAACTGCTAAGGACTTCAAACATAATGATTAGGTGTTAAATTATTATTTGACTTTAAACATTACGTTGAACGAACGGACGTGGAATAACGGATTTACTCCGTCCAAACCCGCCGGCGTTTGCAGTTCACGGCGGTAAGTGGTAAGTGGTAACTATATAATATACACTCACACCTGTAATAGTTCCAGCTATTGTGTATGAAGTCACACGTATTATGGTTACAGCGCTGCGGATTTCAATGTATTTCAAATGTATTACAGACTACTGCAGTGGGTATAAATGGTATAATAATATTATTAAATTGTGATTAAAATGTAATTATTAACATATTTTAAAAGACGAACAACTGTGTACACGTGTACAAAAATGTATTACGTCATTATATGTATAGGTAGAATATGTAGATTATGCTGAAAACGTAAATGGTGGTGGTGACCCACGGGAAAAACAAATCTGGAAAATCGTATCAAGCGACGCGTCATATTAGCTCATAATAATGTTAAACAAAACTACGTGTGACAATACTAAAATAGAGGTAAGTATATCTAATTAATTAGTTTTCGATAGAAGGTTTCGTTAAAAGCTTGAACACATATACAAATAAAAGAGGCGATTTAAATCAAAACCACGTTCTTAAATATCTATCTTTTAGTCGAATCAACTATACGCATAATCGATATTGATTATACAAAGTACAAACCATAATAAAGCGTTAACTCAAACGCACGCAATGTTGAGAACTTGAAAAATCACATCGACTCCCAACTCCCCCAATGAATTAACTAAATTTTACGATTTTTTTTCAATTCGGTGTTACCATTTTTCTAAAGTCGTTCTATACAATAATATTCAGTTACTGCCGTCTTCGTTGGAAATCCAGAAAAATAGTTTGTAAATTGAGTTACTTTCTATTTATTGGGGAGTCGATATTCATAAAAACACTCAAAATTAGTTTAAGTTGTAGGTATTCAATATAATATAATATAATATTGGAAGTTGATGTGACAAAATACTAAAATAGAGAATATTGTTTTACAACATGGTTTCAACTAATATTTAGAACTCATCTTATTGTTATTTCGACTCTTAAATAGTGTTAAAATTACCCATTCAGAGTGTTATTTTTAAAAAGTATTCAGTTCATTGTTACAATGCCATAATAATCATTATCTAACGTCAAACTTAAGTTTAATTTGTTTTTAAAAACCACGTTAATTTTGTTAAATAAATTTCATATCAAACAGTCAACAACTACAAGTTTAACAATATTTGGATATTTTCATTCGGATGTCCAGACGTCTAATAACTTTCATCCGCACTAAGGAAAATGCATACATAGACTCGCTACGCATCGGTGGCTACTATAGCTAATATACTATACTTAATAGTTAATACATAATATTAAGCTTTCCTTTCAAAAATCGAAGTAACATAAACTTTCTTCAAAAATTGTTTACAATCCCTTTCCTAGTTAGGACGAACATTTCTGAAAATTTTTTTGGGTGAAATAGTTACTCGACGGTACCATAAGCAATCTAGCTTATTTTTGAAGTTCGCTCGGAAATCCTAGTCGAGTAACAATTTCACCAAAAAAAATTGTCAATAATGTTCGTTCTAACTATAGGAAAGGGATTGAAAACAGTATCTAAAGAAAGTTTATGTTACTTCGATTTTTGAAAGTAAGGAGCTTTTTCATCGACTCAAACCGCGCTACATTATTTATTTAAATGGCGATCTTTACGTTGGTAGAAAAGAAATTGGGAAAATGTTACTTTTTTCAAATATAGGTGATGATGAGATTTGTCATTATGTTTTATAAGAAGTGAACCGTGTAAAAATATTATTTTAGTAGTCCAGCCCCCCCCCCCCCCAGACATTTTTATAAATATAAATATTATATTTTAAATAACAAATAAACAAAATGTAAACTTCTTTTCACATTGTCGCTTCATATATTAAATAATCAATATTTTATTTATCAAATTGATTACATACACCTATTACCTATCTACTATTATGACATTTTTAAATTAAGAATAAAGTATAATATTTTATACACCTCCCCCCACCTAGATCTTTGTGATGGATCCTGGCCTGTTTTAGTGATACCTATTATACCAAATACCAAATACCTATATAACCTAACTGAAACACTTCCAGTCTTCCTCGTACCAGTCGTACCATTGCCCTATTCTATATATGCCACTCGTTGGTATTATTCACTACACCGTTTATGTTATCAGTATACTTATCACCATAATATGATTTGTGAATAATATGTTTGTAAAATGTATAGGGTGTATATTCGTTCATTTTCTAACCTAGTTATATAGTTTGATCGACAATTTTTTCACTGAAAAGTTCAAAAACTCGTAAATTACATATCCAAATGGTGATAAGAGAGCAACAAGTTTCACCATCATCTTGTTTTTTTTTTTTTGTGAATATCAAGGATGACATTTATATGAATTAAGAATTCCAGTTTTGTAATTCGCACGACATTCGTTTCACCTCATAATCAAAATTATATAATTGTTCCATCAAATACGAATTTCATCCCTAATAATGGTGGGTATATTTTATTTTTGTTTGGCCCCTCTGGAAATGGCCAGACACCTAGACCTATGAATTTAAATTGAACAAAACTAATTTTAAAAACTTTTTTATGTTGTGAGGGGAAGGAAAGGGGAACTAATAATTTCATACAAGAAATCTCCAAAAAAAAATTACTGTTGTCTAGATTTGGAAAATGTACTCGAAGTGCACGCCTGTATACTATGATTGTATTATTATGTAATCGTTGAGCACACGGAGTGGTACGAATTCGCAGGTGGGAATATATAGTCCATATACAATAGTTAGTATACTTAAAATGGAGCCATGGCCCATGGAGGTCCACTGTGCGGGTTTCGTAACGCAAAATGTGGACGACCTGTATTTATAACATTATAATACGGACGTGTAATCGCCGTCGTCATCATCACCGTCGACGGCGTTTAATATGCACCGCCGCGTAAACGCCCTGCACCGGTGTAGTTTTATCTGGACAGATCATCTGCATCACAGCTCTTGACTATACATAAAACCTGCACTATACTCTCGATACTATCGCATACACTCTACGTATACTATACGTATACACACACATTTTTTTTTTTTACACGATAATCATTAGTATACTTTCATGTATGTATAGATACATTGTCCATTGCATACTATTTATATTATTATTATTATTATAGGCGTAGTACAGTGTTATACATGATAATTTTACTGTACAAAAATCGAAAAACAAATAATAATTATGATATTTTCCTCTCGTTCGATGATTACCTATTGTAATATTATTATATCACGTTGACGATCGCGCAAGCATTGTAAACAAAATATTAATATTAATAAGTGGACACTTCTCCCCAAAACTCGCTTTTTTTCTCCATATCGATATCTCCATAATATCATCATCGTATAATATACTAATATACAATAATAATAATTGTAGTTAATCGGTGGTCGTCTTTGCGTGTCCGCGTCATTAACATAAAACCTAACCATCATTATATTATTATATATACCTACTGCAGCACACAAACATCCGCACGTACAACGCGGAGCTACCTGCAGCAACCGCCGCCGACGCCGCCGCCGACAAACCAATTAATATATATTATTATATTATGTTCTGTCGCATAATATTATAAAAAACATAAGTAATAATAATAATAATAATATTATATCGATATTATTATTTTCTAATGGTCATGTTGTGCGGCGTATCGCTGCGATCCGATCTCGTGCAGGCGGCAGTTATCGATCCGACCGGAAACGATCGGCGGCTGGCCGGTGCTATCGATGCTGCAGTTTATATACGCACGCGGCGCATAATTATTATTAATATTATTACCTTAATATAAATAATATTATTATTATCATGTTTTATTCGACACGCGTCCTATTCCATTGCGTTTTCGGAAATTATTATAATATACCTACATACGTTGTGCACACAGCAACAGAGATGAGCTGAGTTCACCTGCGCTTTTAATATAATATATTATATATCTAACCGGACATACCTATAGGTACAACATGCAATATTATATTAATTACCTATGATTAGAATCATCAAATAATTTTTTTGTAAAAGTAGCATTACGTGTATCGCGATTCTTCTCAAAATTCGAGAAAGAGATAGGATTCGACAGGATTCGGATCAATGGTAGCGAGGAAAATCTATAGAGATAATAATAGAGATCCGGACTTTTATGCAAAAAATATTGTTGATATATAAACATATATTAATATTACTATACGCAAAAATATATGTCACGTATAGCATACAGATTTACACTTAGAAAAATATCTATTTCAACGTCGCGAGCACCATGCATATATATAGACACACATATTTAAAACAGGAAATGTCTTCAAATGACAACTCTTCAATGCTTGGCTGCTTTATTGTCGTTGCTTATTTCTCCGTTTAATATTCAACACATTTTTTTTTTAATTTTGAGAATAGGTTTGGTGCCAATAATATTTCAAATACCTAGTTTAAGTTCAGCAAATTCTTTGCCTATTCCTCGTTATAAAGTCCAATTTTTTCTACTTGTTTGATGGATAGCATTACTGTAGTATGCAAGTTCATTTTTTATTTAGTTATCTTTAAATAATTCTTGAACAGCTATATTAGACCTTGCATCGCTTTCAATAAAAGAGTTATGGCAACTTATTTGACAATCATCAAAGTTTTTAAAATAATAGCAAGGAAGCCATCAAACTAAATATTAATATTACTTAATACATTTTTTAAATCAGAGAAAAATAAAAAACAAATTGTACCTATTTACTATTTACAATAAATGCAACTCTTATGCAATTCAGTAATTTTTACTCAAATATACAGTTTGTCCCGTATCACCCTTAGCATCTCCGTGGATAATCAATATATTTAAATGCATTTTTTTTTTTTTTTGCTATAATAAGTATAAAAATTCTGATTGAATAAAATAAGATTCAAATATTACTAAACATATTTTTAAGGCAATTCAATTTTTTAAATTTCCAAGATAGCCGTTTGGTTGATCATATTTTTAATAAGTTCAAAAAAAAAAAATAACTATTATCTGATTATATTTATGCGTTACAGTCCACAGACCTAAGACAATTTCATGTTAAACTATGTCTTATGTGACACAAAAATGACTACGCATACGGCGACTTAGGTGACATAACTATTCTTCTTAGAAATTAATTTATGGATAGATATTTTGTCCCCGAAATGACGATGTCTTCGAACGTCGATAACAATAACATGCCATAGGTATATAGTCTATTATTGTTGTTACGTCTGGATATAATTAATTGAAATACATTTTTTTATTTATTTTTTTATTAATTGATCCGCGGCAACTTAGGCCGTTGGGTAGTTTTTACTATGGGGGAGGGTACTGTAAGTTTTAATACGTGTGTTTTGGTTTGGTATTTATATTTTATTTACTTCTACTCATTTATATAACAATAAGATTTATTATGTGCAGATTGCAGAGCGCGGGTCGCCGGGTCGTATTTTCGGCACGGCGATACCGACAACGGACACGCGCCGATAATAGCCGCGGAGCTCAGTGTGATAAAGATAAATACACAATATACTGATTACTGAACACGCATATAAAGCAGCGCGTGGGTACGCCGATACTTATACACAATGCACCACAGACGTAGACCTAAAGGTCTATGTTATACACAAGTATTAAAGTAGCACATGCCACGCGTGGCTTGAGTAGGTACACCGACAAAACTGGAAGGGCACACAGCAAATATAGCGGTGAGCGTATGCGCGCGGAGAGAGGAGATCGCCGAGCTGAGGCAGATTGAGCCGACGAGCCACAAGTGATGCCGGGACTATACACGGGGTATTCCGCGTCGTAATATGCTCCGATATAAACCAATGCGTCTTCAATTCGATGGAAAATCCTGCGGAATACACGGCGTTTGAAAATCGGTGGAATACGCCGTGTATACTGTATAGCTAGCCCCCGCCTGAGACGTCGTCACGCCACTGTCGGCCACGCTTCCTTACCGCGCCATAAGATGTTTCACATCAAAATTGAATTGACTAAAAAAATTTTTTGGTAATTTTCGAATTTTTTTTTTTTAAAATCGAATCGTGTGCCATTCGATTAGAATTTCCATACCAATTTCTGCAAAAAAACGGCATTTAAATATATTGACTTTCCACGGAAATACTAAGGGTGATACTGGACCTTTGGGACATACTCTATATATAAAAATATGCAAAAAGAACTGTAAGTACCCATATACTACAAGACATCGACATTTTTAATTATAATTATTTTAGCTGAATTGTAGAAGAATATAATATCTGAATATGTATATTTGCTAGAAAATGCAGACTAATATGGACTAATATATTGGTCTAATAAAATATTAGACCAATATATTATACTTTATGAAAATATATTTTAGGTCTTAAATTTAATATAATAACTTAAAATCAGTGGCCCATGCACATAAGTGTACCTATATAACTTTATAAAATATACCTAACTATTTATCAGGAAAAAACTTCTTTCGAGATGTCTTTAGAAAATTAAAATAAAGTAAAACACAGTATGATAATAAAATTAAAAAAAAAATTTATTATTTTCATTTATAGTAAGCTAAAATATTTTGGTAATAATTTGCATAATATGATATTATGATGGACTACGTTGAAATTTTGAAATTATGACATAAATAGCTGGACGTTAAATTAAAATCTATACATTTTGACGTCCCAGTTAGACTTACAAAATACCCAGTACAATGTATTGGGACTTCTGGTCACAAAAAAGCTGAAAACTATATTTTTGGCTATAATTTTAATATATTATAATAATATACAATATACATAGATACTTAAAAAAAATAAATATATATATATTCATAAATTGAAATTGATTTGGACACTATAGTATGTCGTAAATCGTAGTATTTTTGAGATTTTTTTTTAATTGATACTCTTAAAATAAAGAAGTAACGCCCAAAATGTAGTGTTTATTATTTTTATTTAAACTCGTCGGTAACATTTGTTGTCCATTTCTCCTCGAGCGTTTACAATTTAATGAGCCTATAATATGTAGGATCGATAAGCAAAAACTGTAACATTCTACACAAAAATACATAAATAAAAAATACTGTAGCCTCGTATAAAATATGTTTGAACGTCGGCAGATAATAAACGACGAATACTGATTTTTTCAATATTGTGATAATATCGATAAGTTCAAATTACGTATAAATATTTTATATTTATCAATAAAAAATTGCAGTTTTTTCCCTAATAAATATAATAATTATCATTATTATTATTATTGTGACCTGTTGTGTAACATTTTAAAGTTTAGGAACAAATCGTAAGAGCCCCTCCCCTCATATCGTTAAATAATATTAAGTATACATAAGACTCATTAAAAAAGCGTGTTATGACTTAAAAAAATAATGTGATGACAATATATTCAATAGTCTTATATAATTCATGGAATAATGTCATTAGGCTATTTTTGTAATCCAGATAATGTTGACAATAATACGTCAACAATCAAAATATTACACAATAGGAGAAACGTGAAATACTTAGTTATAGGTATACCATGATTTGAGGAAAATTTTTTTTTATTTTTCTCATTAGGTAAGTAGGTTTACTTTATTTTAAAATAATTAAAGATTTCTTCTGTTGGCATATATGGAAGGGGGAAATGAGACCTATTTCATCCCCGCCAAAATGTCAATTAGGCAAGTGCTCCCCTTACCCTCTCCAATGATTGTGACCATTGACTTGTAAAACTGTTAAGATATAAAGTCCAGTGGAGGGGGATTTCCCCTACTTGCAGTCGGACTTTCGTAGTTACGTCTACAGCTATACAAATTTTAAAACATTTTAAAAAATAATTTTATTATAGTAAATGGTTAAATATGTTATAGTCGATATTACCATAATATATTGGTTATAACTATGCTAGTTTGGTGAAAAATACGCAATGTAGTTTTAGTTATTAACTTACAATTAAATTGACTAAATAAATATGTGCACTATATATTTCCGATAATTATATTAACCATGTTATAGCTAAGATAACATAAGTTATATGTTATACATAGTTATAATAACCATAATTCACCAACCGAATTTACATGGTAACTTTACCTATATGATATGTGGCTGTCACTATACCACACCATCATTTTGGTGTCGAATATCCATTTAAATGGGTTTTTAGCCACATTTTTTCCCGTGAAGTACCTATATGGTATATAATAGGTGGTAGGCTGAGGTCAAGGGCACGGTTCAGCAATATACTTGTAGACATATCCATGGTAAGTCACGGGTCTCATCAGGACGTGGGTATATGATATGATGTAGGCAATGAAAAAAATTCAAGTCTCCAAATTTTTTTCTTATAAATATATTTAATAGAACTTTTTTTTCAATTTCGTCTCACGTAAACAAACACAGAACGGCACAGACATATAATATTGTTATTAGGTTCATACAATATTATAAAATACTATAATATAATATTACAACGGTACATAAATATGCAAAAAAAAATTTTCATTGAAAAAAATTAGATGAAAAAACCGATAGAAACATAACGTTGCGTTGCAGTTCTTACACAATTTCTATTGGTCTTTTCTTAACACATGGATTTGAGCAAAGCTTAACATTATTACGACGACGGCGAGGTTCGCACGTCGCACTTTAGTAAAAATAAAAATAGACATACACAGATATAGGACGACACATATTATACTACGGTGTACCTATATATATATATATATATTTATTCGAAAATAAAAAATTCGTTTACAGGTGCGTCGCGTACGTTTCACATAGGTAGTATTATATTAAATATATTATATTCATATAGGTACATATAAATATAGTGGTATATTATTTATATTGTAATGGAAAAATATAAAATTTATAATTGGTTTTTTTCACGGACAATCCTTTTGCATCGTTCACTATTGCGAAGAAAAAAAATTACAGTTTTCAATTGATATTATATACGGTCCGAATAGAAATATATAAGCGCGCGAGGAGTGTATATCATATATATAAATAGGTATGTTTTATACAAATAAAAAATAATAATAATATTATGTCCCTGTTTTACCGTTTTCCATTTTACAATCTCGCGACGGTTTTATAACATTTCGTTTCTATCACATCATGCACGTTGTGTATATTATAATATTATAATAAAAATAGTATTGTAAATATAATATATAGTAATAAAAATGCAATCGTCCGTGTATACTATGTATGATAATACTCTATTCTATATAATATAATATTAATATGATATGACGTTGTATATATAGAGATAATCTCGTTCGGATAAAAAAAAATTTTGAACGATATGCGGTTTTCGTGATAAATAATTTTAGTTTTTTATTCATCCGGTTGTAACTTTTATTGGGACGACAGAGCTGGAAAACGCGTACACGTAATAAAAAAATTTGCTTTTTTACCGGACGACAAACACACGTTTCAAACGATTACGAAAAAAAAAAATTAATAATAATAACAGTCGCTTCGCATATCGATTTCACGATGTTTTACTTTTTTCCCGTTGCGGAACGGTATTTCCCCGTAATCAGGTATATAATATATGGGGAGACATCGTTATTAAATTTGAGCAAATATTCGCTTCGGCGCGGAGTAACAAAAAATTAAAACAATATTATACTAACATTATATACGAATAATGACGGATGACTGTGTAAGTTATAGCTGCAGGACGACCCGAATGCATCGAAAACCAAGCCAAAAATCTCGCGACGATAACAATGGTACAAAAACGAAAAAAAAAATGGTAATAAAAAACGAACTTACATAGGATGGCACGTCGCGGTACATAATACATAATAATATACAAAATAATAGTATCACACACCCTGTTTACACTTATTTAAAAAATAATTAGAGTAGAAAAAAATATGACGCACGCGGACGTTTGTGTCGTCGATATACGAAGACTACGCGACAACGGATGATTGTCGATTTACAAAAATATTGTCGTGGCGTGCAATGAGACACGTAAGTAGTACAAGTTGAGTCATATATCGTCGACGAAACGAAAAAAAAATGTACACAAAATAATAACAACAACATAATACGCGAGTGTATTACGAGGTTAGGTTAGGTATTATAATATAATATTATTATTATTATTATTATAATACGCATAATAATATTATGATGTATACGAAAAACATTTAATCGTTCCGGAAAACGAATAAACAATTAAATATAATAATAATACATACGCATAAGACTTATTATTATTTTATCTTTGGTTTTGACAAAAAGCTGTGTGCGCACGATTGTAGTGTGTATGTGTGTGTGTGTATTCGTTCTTAAAATTAAAAAATGTACATACAAATAATAATAATATTATCAGCTACGATATACAGTTTAATAAATATTATATAAACATATTTTACTATTAAAATATCATTATACAAAAGTGACGTTAATATAATAATAATAATAATAATAATATCAAAACAGTCCCCGCGATGGACCCACCATACCGTTACTGCGGTTCTGATTTGCAGAGTACCTCGGGCGGAGGCGACATCAACAGTTGTCCACCCGTGGGCGAGGTGGGCGACGGCGGATCCAGGCCTAGCGCGGCGGCCATGGCTGCGGCGCCTGACGCCGAAGACGACGAGACCATCTCGTACCGGGAGTGGGTGCGCATGTGCCGGGTGATCATGTCACGGCGGCACGCGGCGTACGGGCACTGCGGACACTTGTAGGGTTTCTCGCCGGTGTGCGTACGCTGGTGCGTGCTCAGGTGATCAGACCGCGAGAACACTTGCCCACACACGCGGCACGTGTACGGCTTGACGCCCGTGTGCAGCCGCATGTGTCGGGTGAGCATGTCGCTGCGCGCGAACGACCGGTTGCAAACCTCGCACGGGTACGCCTTGGCCGTGCCGCCGGACGAGTCGCCGCCGTTCTCCGACGATGAGGACGCCGCCGTACCGGTGCCGGACGACGACGATGACGACGCCGATGTCTTGTGCCGGGACGCCATGTGCTTGGCCAGCCGGTCGTGCAGGCTGAACATCTGTCCGCACACCGGACACACGTACGCCACATCTGAGCCGACGGGCATCTCCTCGACGACGGGCGACACTTCCAGGTTGTACCGGACGGCCACCGACGCCTTGGTTGTGCGCGACGCCACGTCACCCTTGACCACCGGCACGGAGTAACCACCCGCACTACCCGGCCGGCTGTAGTAACCCACCGATACCACCGACGTGGCCGGCGGAGAAGTGGTGGAAGAGGCGGTGGCCGGAAGCGGGGGCGACGGTATTGACGCGGCGTTGGCAATGGTGGTGGAGGGTTCAGCCGCCGGCGGTTCGGGCGCAGTAAACGGCCAACAACCACTGCCGTTCTTCATTGAAAGGTCAAGAGGCGAGTCTTGGGGTGGTTGAGGTGGTGGCGGAACCGGCGCGGACGACCTGCATCCGTTCGGGCCCCTTTTCCGAGTCGGCTTGTCCAACGGGTGAGGAACCGAGAACGGCCTCTTGCCTCTACGACCAACGGTCACGACGGCGGCCGTCGCGGTTACGCGGACAGCCGCAGCCGTTGACGCGGTCGTGTCGTCGTTACCTCCACCGCTGCAGTGTTCGGCTTTGGTCGCTTCGAACCACATAGGAACATCGGAGTCGGAATGGCTCCGCCGCTTCCGGAAAATGTCGGGCAGGTACTTTGTGTGCAGGTAGTGTTCGAACGTGTACATGGAGCCAGCCAACAGCGACGCCGGCGACATAGGCGTGACGGGTGGCTGCTGCTGGTTCTTGTCGTGGTGCATGTTCCGCTGCAGGTGGTGCTGCTGTGGTGGTGGCGGTAGCATCGGCGGTAGTGGGTGACGGGGAGGCGAGGTGCCGTCGCCACCACAGAACAGGCAGTCGCACTTCGGGTAGTTGAGATAGTGGTGCAGTGGGTGCGGCGGCAGCGTCGTCGGTGGGTGAAACTGCTGTGGCAGCGGTTGCGCGGTAGTGGGTGGGAGTGATGGGTCGTCCGGTCTCGTCCGACTTGGGCTGAACGGCGAGTCGGTGTGCGAGCTGCGCGGCGATCGGTTGTACGACGACGACCCAGCCGGGCTGAATGGTTCCTCGTAGTCTTTGCACGACCTCCGCAGCGACTCGTCGCTCTCATACCCGACGCCATTCGTGACGACCGTGTCGCCGTGGCCACCATCCACCACTACCATGGCTGTCACGGATCCACCACCGTCCTTGACCGTCGACTCATCTTCTTTCACGGCGACGACATCGATGTCGATGTTGTTGTTGTTGTTGTTATTATTATTGTTGTTGTTATTGTTATTGTTGTTGTTGGGCGAAGTCGCCTGGCCAGCCAACCTGTCCAGCACTTGGTTCAGGCGTTTCCGCTTTTTGTGTTTGACGACCACAGGACGCGTGCTGGGAACGTGATGTAGGTGGTTGTTGTTGTTCGTGGCCAGCGGATGGTTGTTGTTGGTCTTATAGATCGTCGACCGGCTCGCCCTGTCTGTCGGCGGCTCCATTTCTACCTCAGCCATAGTCATTCGTGCAGCTAATCGAACAGACGTTCAATCACCGCAAAACGACGCACGACGCACGCGCACACACGGTGGTGACCTGAAACAAAAAAAAACGTAAAATTATAGACGATCGTCCTTTACTGATGCAGAGATCTTCAACACCCTTATTAGTTTTTAATTATTATAATACAGATCGTTACATATTAATAATTCAACTTAAAACAAATGTTTTCTTTCGTGTATAATAATTCCACAATATAATTTAGTTGATAAGAACACAAGTACAACCTTTTCTTTAGGATTTGCTGCAATATTGAAAACCCCATTTTAATGATCAGGTGTCCTGAACCCTTGTGACAATTATAAATAATGTCAAAGAAATTGAGACGTTTTGAATAAAAGCAAGTACGTATATGGAAGAAAACCGCTTCAGACACGGACTTTACATGTGTGTAGGTTTAGAACGAGTTTATCAGGGCCAAAAAGGTCAAATTAGGAAATTGACTTCAACTCAACATTATTTTTTTAAGATGAAAAAAATTAAAACATGCGCTGTGAAATATCTTAAATCTGCATTTATATGAAGACTAACTTTAAAGAATGCAGTTATTCCAAAAAGTGCATAATAAAATGCGAAATTATGCATTATATCAGTAATTTAAAAAAAAAATTGTTTTTGATTTAATTTAAAATATTAATACCTAATATTAAATATAGGTATGCAAAGTAAAAAATAATTATTAAATATATAGTATATATGGCTCTTTTTTTAAATTCAATTTCTTTATAGTTGAAATTTTTTATTTTATTTTGATTTATTAATAAGAAAATATGCAATATTATGTATAATATCTTTAAATATGCAAAATCACTTAAATCTGATAAAATATGGTAAAATATGCAACATACACATTTTTGGATTTGAGTTGAAATGTATTATGAAACGAATTTGTGTCGAATCACATTTATAATATGCAAATTAATGGAGTTCCGAGCCCTGATTATTATTATTAATATTATCATTATTATCGTTGTATAGGTATTTTCTGACAGCGTGATATAACGTCAGGTCGAGGGAGGGCGACGGCGACACAGAGAATAGCTAACCCGTTTACCGCCGCGTGAAAAAAATTGCGCGTAATACTTAGTGCGACGGGCGGTTACGGCGGCGACGTTTGAGGACACGACGCGTCGTTAATTAGTGCTCTCGCGAGCCTGGCAAGGACGCGAGAGGTAATAATAATATTATAAATTGTATATATCAATATACCTATATACTATATACATAATAGTCATAATATACATATACATATATATATTATTATCATTATTATCGTGTGTGGATATAATATTATAAGAGACGCGTTTATTATGTATTGTAATATATATATATATATATATGACATTACGCAACGTCGTTACTGCAGATTGTTAATCGACGAGAAGAAAAAAATTGTTAGCAATAACACACACACACACACACACACACTCACAATGCATGTTTTTATTATTACCTACATATTATTATATTTGATTATATACAATATTATAGTGTGTGTGTGTGTTATATAAAATTTCCCAACTGGGTATATCGGACACAGCGGGGGAGTCTCGTCGACCGCGGCAAAGTTGCGTGGAGGTATAGTGCGTCATTTCGCTGGCACAGACGATGACACCTCGTTGCAGATACTCGTAAAATAGTATCATTTATACTTGACGTATTTACACCGATCGTGTGGAGGCCTCAGACAGGTGACGCCTCCAGATTTACACCCGCAGTTTCATTTTCACTACAAATTATCCCAATTTACACTTTGCAGCTTATAAGTATAACGATTCGCGAGGATTGGACAGCAAAATCGCGTAGATGAAGAAGTTAAATATAGAAACGATATAAATGCAGGTGGGTAGACGCGATGGGCGTTTCTCGTCTGAGGAATCTGCAGTGAATATTATTGTATACGTCGAATTATTAAAATATGTATTACAATTCACAATATCTAAATATTCAATATTGGAATGTTTGGCGGTTGTTCTGCAGCAGGATAGAATAAATTGTTATACAATGAAACTTCCATACAAAGAACTTCCATTTAACAACATTTGCTGTAAAATATTTTTGACTACCAAACCAAAATAATTCTATTCAACGAAATTCCCTATATTTTATAATTTTCGTTGCGCCCGTGAGACTTTTTTATATGGAAGTTTCACTGTATTATGACGTGTTAATTCTTAGTTACTATTAACTCCTCTCAAATCATTAAAAAATACCTCTCATCGCACATACATTGCCTATTGGTAATTATACATATAGGTTGCTGAATGCTGGTAGCTGGTATGCAGCAAGTAACTGCACGTCTCATTTATAATTGAAAGAAAATAGTTATCAACACGCCACTATTATATACACTTATGATGGCTGCAGCAGTATCAGAATATAGAATCTCTCTATGGTCTCTTCTGCAGTGTGTGTACCAGAAATAGATACTGCTGCGACCGGACTGTATGCGTTTTGCGGCGGCGGCAAACCTTATCGAAAATCTATAAAACCATAAACCAGCGATGATAAATAGTCTAAAATCAATATTGGTCCGATTTTTTATCAAACCCTTCGTAGTCACTTTGAGATCTCAACAAATCTAAAACCCCTACCCACTGTCATGGCATGATATAAATACGAGTGTGTACGACGACAACCGTCGCGTCTCGTTTCGGTGACGGTTTTATTTTTTTGTATATATAGATAGGAATTTTTGGAACTTAACTGACCTATACGTATATACCTGTACGCACAACGTCTTGCAGCAAGTAGTAGTACTGTTGTAGTAGTAGTAATAGTAGGAGTAGTCGTAGTGCCGTAGTAGTTGTAGGTATAGTAGTGTAGTAGTAGTAGTAATGCATGGGGAAGCGGTGTTAACGACATTTAACCGGTTTTGACGGAGGATTATGGGAGACGATTTTGTTTGTTTTTTTAAAATTTTTTTTTATTAGGCACTGTTGACGTTTAATTTTCGGTTTTATTTTATGATTCGTTTCCAAGACGCTTTGACTGACCCGATATAATAAAACGATCAATAACTGAAAATTCGTCTCGACGATGACCGTATTATCATAATATCATCTATGCGTTAACCTAGACCATTTTGTCATGTGCAGCAGCGACAAAGACGACGGGTGGCGATTATGTTCATAAATTTCAACGAAAAAAATACGTTACTCACGACGGTGACGATCGCATCGACGACGGTCATCGATTAAAACTACATTTGCAACTCTATATATATTATAATATAATCTGTGCGGCGGCGTCAGAGACGACGTTTGTGTGTGAATTTAAAATATTTCCACGTAACATATTATAATATATAAAATATGTGTGTATATAAATATATTATTAAGTTATTGGTACGAGTTTTGTCGGCGAAATCGAAAGGTCGTTTGAAATATCGCATCATGCGTCACAATGATTGAGCGCATTTTTATATAAATATACGAGGAGTGTGTATTTTGCGAGGAAAACCTACGACTATTTTATATTATTATTTTACCTTCGATAAAAAGCACATACTATAATATGTAGGTATATATCAAATCAACGGTACCGAACGTCGTCCGTGGCGAACGTTTCATTACACGGCCATTAATCCAAAACGTAGACGATGTTATATATATTAAAATGCATGATAAATGCGTGAGGTGATCTGAATACCCTGTCCGCAGCAAGTAGGCGTATAACATAACAATGTATATAATGAAGCAATTCGTATATACGCTCTATGTCGCGAGTTTTTCCAAGTCCGAGGTGACCACCGCGTGTATATACCTCGAAAGCAGCGTCGTTATATAATTGACAAAAACGGGATGCACGAGAATAACATTTCAAGAAAAAAAAACCGGGGTCTTACAACGAGCGGTGGCGCTCAAACAAGTTTCACGACGACGGTGGCGGCGACGGCGACATCTGTATTATACATATTTTATACGCATATAATATGATGGTGTATAGATTTTCGGTCACTTACCGGCTACCTCACACGACGACGGTAAAGTCCGGTTGTCCTACGTTTCAGCTATGTACATTTGAGTAAGGCTATCATGACGATCATCGCAAAATTATACACATAATATTATTATCATATACACCGCGAAGACCTGTATGCAGTTTACGACGGATCGACGAACGCACCGAAACGATAAGTATAAGGTTAAAAACGATAATATTATTATGTTATACTTGTAGTTTTTTGGCGACGATTAATTTAAGTATTTTTCATGTGAGAGCAATGTATATTTTATATTATTTCAGAGTCGAGCAGTGTAAACGGAGAGACGCGTGCTAGTTGCTCTCGCGCTGCCGATCGTCGACATACTACAGCGATATCATTTTACGGGGCGCATAATGTATATATATATATATATATATATATATATATATATATATATATTGTGTTTACTAGCGTACTATAGTGCGCAGTGTACGGACGACGGAAATACCACTTACATAGTATTATATAAGCCACGATGACGGGGTGGTAAAAGGGGAAAATATTAAATCGAGCGGATTTACGAGGCGCCACGTGAACTGCGGTATGTAGGTATATATACATCAGGATCCGGGTGAGGCGGTCGTCCTTGACATTGGGTCGGTCAAGTGTGCTCTGCGCCAGGGCGTTCGCGGCCAATATAGTATAGTAATCGATAAAATACGACAAGCGCGCGTAAACATATGACGACGAGGGTAGTTTTCGCAGAAACACGGCTGAGGGAGCGGAAGAGTGGTGGCGCGCGCGAGCGCTTGTGTCTACCTGTTGCTGCGCGGGCGCTGCTCTCCGAGCCAACAGGTTAACCACCCGACACGCCGCGCCAACGTCGCTTTCGTGTTTTCCGATGACCGTGAATCGCGACGTTTCGATTTCTACACACACACGACACATATAAAATATTATCGTGGCTAGGTCATCGACCGCAACTGCCACCATCTCTTCGACACCAACCCCCGTTATAAGCCACACCACCCCATCACACACGTAAGGACGACATCGCAATAATAATAGTATGGGTAATGTGTGTTTTTATAACACATATTATACGACCCGGTACTCGGTTTTCCGTTTCGCAGCATCCACGACGAAATCGCACTTCACGCCCGACCCATAAATATATAGTCATCGATCAGTCGTATGACTGTTCAAACATAAATTCATTCGACTCATCCTATAAATCCTATGGATCCTATAACTCTTTACCTCTAAACATTTCATCGGAGTGGCATTTGGCGACACGCAATACGTATGCCTACTGCTGCAGTAACACGACGACACACATGCGCAAACGACAGGCCAGTTTTCGCGAAACGCGTATACATATATTATAACATATACAAAGACAACAATTATTTCAAATTTGAGCGTTATTATATTATTATGATTGTTGTTGTCGATGTGTGGGCGTAAGTGGGCGTAAATTGTGGGAGCGTTTCGCGCGTAGGTCGCATCCTAAACAGAGGACGGCGCGTGGGCCCCCCCTTGCTCGACTGCAGTGTATACTCATATTATATACTCCTACGCCACTGTTTTCTAGAGCAGTTCGCGCGGACTCTGGTCAAAATACGACATAATAACCGATGGCGACGGGTTACGTCTCGTAATAAAACCCGACACGCACTGCACAGCGGGGAGCTCGCGGTAACAGAGACTATACGGTGGGGGATGATGATCGATGCTATTTTAGAAATTTATTACCTTATAAACGCGAAGACCAAGTGTCGTGGCGGATATTTTATTACACACACACACACAGTCGTGGACACCGTTTGATCTACACCAATCGCGATATACCGACACCATAATATATAATGTATAGGTAAATATGTCATGTTAATATATTATATAGATACTGTATACTCGAACGCGCGTTACACTTACACCTATATGTATGTTATTGCAGCAGAAAAATCAAAAATCCGATACGACAAACGAGTCCCCGTGATACGTAATAATTTATATTATTATACAATAGCGCGTATAATAAAATGTAAAAAAGAGGGTATCGGCGCTGTGGAGATATCGCGTATATTATAGTTTCGTAACACGCGCGTTGAGCAATCGCAAAGCCCTCTTACGTTTACTAAAAGCTATAGGTAGGTACACCTATACTGCAAGCACGTCAACCACCGTAGGCGTATATACAATTATTATTATTATTAGTAGTACAATCATATTATCGTCTCCTCTCATCCCCCAGCGGCACTCGGACCTCTTCGGTTTTACACCCCTTCGCACGGACCGAATACTTACGCCCTCCGTCGACGACGCGTCGTATTGTGTATGGGGCAGTGTATGTGTATAAACGCGTAGTACGTGTCATCGTCGGTGATGTGCAATAAGGAAGAATGAACCGCACGTGCTATACTATTGGTTGCTTGCGTCCAAACGGACTAACGCCGACCCACTCGCGCACGTACCAAAAACCCAGAGCCCCTACTACCCTTTACTCTCGACCACCGGACAGTGGATACGGATTAGGCAACATTCGGGATGCAGTGACGGCATCAGACATAAACTACACCGACCTCTGAAGACGTATACAGTAATATTGTATGGCGATGATGATAATAATGATTACAATTTATAATGCTCTGGCGCGCTGTCGTCTTTTAATATTAAAACTACTATAATAAATACGTTTTTTAAGACCGTGCATTGTAATTATTCACGTGCGCGTTACATATTGTGGGCAGTGTGCTCCATTAGAATTAAACCAAAAAAAATTGTCCAAAAATGTCAACACCGCCTTTGGTAGTTTGGTCTTTGGAATACACTAATTATTATTATTATTAGTATTATTGCGAAATGAATTCATTAATAACGGTAGTGAAACGAAATGCTACAAGCATAGGTGCACGCACCGCGTAAATGTATAATATACCGCATAATAGCGATAGCGACGACGGGTCTCTGGCACAAATCCGTTTTCTATTTACTCCGATAAATTAACCGATATTAAAACCATAACTCCCGAGTTTTATTTTAAATATAAACTAAGCGTCTATACTCTATACGTGTACGACACTGTACGCGTTATATTTTGTTATGTCAAAAAGGCGAGCGTAAATTTGTGCAGAATAATAATGATAATAATAAAAAAATACAATTGTTTTCTTCAGTAACATGACCTACATTATTCATTACAACAGGACTAATAATTACGAGTTATTTTTCTTTAATATGTCAAAACAATTTAAATCCTACGCGATCTATAATATTTATAAACGTTTAAGTTGATAAACTCGAAACTAAAGATTTATATTATTTTCAACGTGTATAACAACAAAAGATAGTAATAATGTTGAAATAATTTAATTGATAGTTTTGGCGATGACCGTACAGTTATAATATTGTTGACACTTAAACCCTGAAATATGCAGTTACATATTTACGGAAGGTAAGTTTAAAAATAGAACGTAAAATAATACATTAGCTACCTTATAATAATATGAAGAATATACAGGCCGTAGAATTTTTTTTTTTAATTAACCTGTATAACTTCTGAACGGAAACGTCATATTAGAATTTATAAAAAGTAAAAAGAAAAACTAATCGTCTGGTAAACAATATTTAAAAATTATGTATTTTTCGACAATGAATAAGTAACGGTTTTGCGCGACACAATGGCAGGATGCACCTTTTTTCTTTTTAATTCACCCACCAAATCTGTTCAAAGGTCATCGGTACATCCTTGGCAATCATTAATTATTTATCCTTGAAAAATATTCAACATTTGAACTCGTCTGGCGCAAGCACGTTCAGTTCACCTCCCCCATTTCGCATAGTATTGTACACAACAAATATAAATATTCAGCCTTTGTGTATGTATTATTTAACGTTGGTTTTTTTTTGTATTTCAAAACTAATTTCCTGGAAGCTCGGGTTAATTATTTTAACTTAGACGAGGACTTAGGATTTTCCCGAGTAAGTTTATATTTCATTACTGAGACTAAATTGTAACTTACATATTTTAATGTATAGAGAATTTATTATAGATATATACAAATATAATATATATGTATATAAAAAAAAAAAAAAAACAGTAATATTTTTCATATTATGTCGATTTTATTTTTCCCGGGGGACGTCAATAAAAAAAAAAACATTCTCTTTTAGATAATAAAAATTATAAAATAATAAATTTTGATCGTAAAACAGTGTCCGGCGCTATTAAACTTGACGTCGGCTGTAAACGATTTGTTTAATAAACATACCAAACATAAAAGCATAACTACTATTATACGATTCATTTATAAATTATTATAAGTATAACCGTATTATAGGGAATTTGTTAGTACCTATATGTCGAATTAATTTTATTCAAGTTTTATTTTATAAGCTTCAAAGTTTACACGTCAATGACAATCTCATCTTACGTACGTCGTATTATTTTAGTATATTAATAGATTTTTCAATTACCTACCATTGCATAACCACGCCATGAATAAAGTTGGAATAAAGTCTACAGGAAAAATATTTTAAAACAATCGTTTATAATTTTCCAAATTTATGTCAATTATGTAATAATTATTTTTTATTTCGACAATGAATATTATTATTTTTATTATTACTAAATCATTCGCCTTGTGAAATTTATGTCCGGAATTGAATTTCATCGGTCGGGCGAAATTCACGACGTACGCGGGCGAGTTTAACCTAGTGTGGAGGGGTAACTATATTTTTGCACTAACGCATTTTCTACCGGATGTGCCATTCAAACAAATTAATGTTCTTATTTCAGTCATCGCTTTATCCAGGCTATAATACTGTACGCCCGTAATTAAAACGCGATTAGGACATCGGCGACGACACTTATGCACACAACTACAATATTATATTATTATTATTATACCAAAGAATTTTGACCACACCGAAACGCGATAGACCTACGGCCTTGCATTACCGTATATACACAGACAATCGATTTTTCGAATTCATCGGTCACTAATGGGTTTCTTATTACAATAATCACCGGTTTTCCTCCGAACTTGATTTATTAGTTATAGGTCGACATTTAATTGAAGCCCTTGTTCGACACATCATGCACACACACATACACTAGCATACACTACTGTTCTAGTTCGATAATAATTACATAGGTCGGTATGAATTTCAAAAAATCAACGTGTTATTAAAGTGTCTCAGGTAACGAAAAACGTCTTAACCGTAATATCAAACGTAAAGTTTAAACATTTTTTCGACGAGTTATCAAATAATGAAATATACCTACATGTGCACACACACACAAACACACGCACTACCTAAGTCATACATTCGCCGAGACCATCGGAATGTCGGGCGTAAATGTTTTCGATACACAAAAAAATTTAATAACAACGCCAGTGGTAAGACAAAAAAAAACAATAATACCTTGTAAATATTATTATTTTAATAATAATTACACTGGGATGAATAATAGGTATGTACGATAAAATGCGCACCATTAAAACACCGGTAAATCTTTTCACGGCGAAAACGACCTACACGTCGGAGCGACGACGATGATACTAACCTAACCCACAACATTATTATATTAACGATAAAAAACGATTCTGACCTGCTGAAACCTGGGTTTTCTTTTCTGTTATTTATTGACGACACGAATCCGACGACAGCAGAAAACGTGCGATTTTCGAGAGCACACGGGCGAAATTTCACGACGGCCGCTGCGGTACATCGTCGCGAGAATATTATTTCTATAAGGTAAGTCACAACTTCACGTAAAGTATATTATTATCTCGTGTATCGTGTATACAATAATATGATATTATAATAGCATTATATACTGGAGAGGAGGAAGAAAAATGCACAACGAGAGACCGCACACAATTCCGATATTTACACAGCTATCGAGGAAAAAATCGTCATGAAAATAGTAAAATATTATTATATTATTATTATTATCATGTGCGAGTGTGCTCGCGTTTACGTACTGCGGCGTAAGTATAAAATAAAAAAATTTATAAATATAAAAAATAATATATTAACGACGATGGCGGTAATAATAATGTATACTATTTTTGTAATATTATTATAAAAAAAAACTAGCGGGCGCGTGTTGATCGGGGGCTCGGCGTTATAAAACTCGATCGTGAGACACGTGATCGTTGCGCGGGACGCGTACACTCGTGAAGATGACACACGACGAACGTCCGGACCGCCACTGGCTGGCCGGAGAGCTCCGCGATCACGTCGCCGACCTATACCTGGCGCACTCGTGACGTCCGGCGCTCCGCTCCTCGGTGACGGCCGGCGCGCACACACGCGCACCGCCGCCGCCGACCGCGCACGAACGGACACGAAACGATAGCCACCTCCGCCGCCTCCGCCACCGCGTCGACGACGACGACGACGACGCCTCAGCGGCTCGCGGTCGCATGGCCGCGACCTCCCCGAAAATTTCGCGATGATATTACGACGTGCGATTATCGTTGTCTTGCCACGTGCCCACTGTTTTACTACGGCGGTAATCGTAATATTGTTCATTTATTTTTTAATGGCATGCCAATGTTTAATCGACCAATCGTTTTTGAGAGACTCACGCACCACTTATTGATTCATTAAAAATATATTATGTGTTTGGTGATTGCTCGTGCGACCCGACATTGCACGGTGTTATTATTATGATCACGTCGGCACGTCGCAATAATATTGTTACGAATAATAATTAACTGTGGTTGTCGTAGATCGAATGCGGTTTTCTTAGCGATCCCTTAGAAATGAATATTGTTACAAACACATTTGGTCGAATGTCGTCCACTTCTAGGAGACAAAGACCACGCCAAATGCCACTAGTTGCACCACGAATGTCAAGCATCGCTCCCCCGCAAAACAAGTCATACGACACCTAAAACTGGATCACGGTTATCAGAGTCGCCACACGCCAAAGCCTAAAAATAACTTATTGACGTAACGACCGTATAAGTTGTCTCTTGCTTATCTTGTTATGTAGGTAGATTTGTACATAATAATAACGTGCGCCTGTATTTATGCCTATATCCTATTATACGTATTATTATGTTTATGTGAAATACGATAGAACGAACGACCATAGCAAGCAGAGCATGCAGCAGGTATTTTTCGAGTTTCTTTAGTTATTTTGTTCGGGACGACGTTATCTCTTCGTACGTACCTACGCGTATTATATAAAAATAACCGATGCCGAGGCAATCTCGTGCGATTATTATTTTTCCCGGCTATTACTCAACCGTTTCATCGATTACACGTTATAGACGTTCTGATATTATTGATATCGCGCGTATAAACGCGTCACGGGCTCCGGTTAACAACCCGCGTACGCACTACTCAGCACACGGCACTGTGCAATATAATAATTAATAATACATATTACATATTATAGTTATTTGATTTTATCCGAATCGGTCGCGTGCTCGCGATCGAATAGTCTGTGAAATTTACCGCCGCCGCCGTCGTTGTTCCTCATACCGATTTTACCTCTGGTTGATCGCGAGAATTGCGTTGTAAACGACGAATGACACGGTAGGTAGTAAATAACGATAATAACAACAATGTGGTAAATGCGTAAATGACTTCGGATAAGCCAGCGGTGTGATTAGTTTAGTCGCGATGTACGAAACACAATAACGAGCCACGTGTGTGTACAGGTGACGAATTTCCCGTTAATATTCCCAGCCGGAAAATTCGATGGAGCGGCCCCGTATTGCAGTCCCATAGATTATAGAATATTCTGCGATTTGTCGCCGCAGGGCACATAATAATAATATACGCCTTGGATTCCTAAAACTAAAGTCGCACCGTGTTCGTGTTGGTATCGATTTTATCCTGGTTCGACGACGGCATGATAATAATAGCTCGATTATATTAACGTCGTAGTTTAGTAGTTACAACAGAGAAGGGCGAGTGTCACACGTGTCGTGCTCAAAACAACAACATCGACCAAAACGCAATGAAATATCTTTACTTATCCTTTACCACCCACAATTAAAAATTATAATTGCGTACAATTATAATACATGACGTATTGACGTATACACGGAATCAGTGATTATATTATTATGAATCATAGATTATCGGAGTTTCGTAGGTATATTGGCCACGTGATAATTTATTAATTTGTGCTGTCCATAAATTATTCAATTTTTAATTGTTTATAGGTTTTTAAACGGAATCCGTAGTAGACGATAATTGATAAATATCAAATATTAATTAATCAATTATCGATTAAACACGGTTCAAACCTAACCTGATCTAACCTACAAGGTATAAACATAAAAATAGCTGCTCCCATTGCTCTGGCCACAACTGATGGTTCCACAACGTTTGACAAAAATCGAAAACGCAAGATATTGACTTCGAAACGTTCGTAGATAATAGGACACGCGCGAGCGAATAAACCAACTGATGGGATGGCGGGGAGTGGTGGGTTACACGCGCGCGCGTGTATCGTCATGTTATACATGCATATAACAATAATGAAATCGGAAAAAAAAATTGTAGGTAGGTTTATTAATAATCGTTATTTTTTTTTTCATTATCCGCTGCGCAAGACGTAGTATGCTGGCACCAGTGTATATAAAATAATATAAAATATCAATAGGTGTTATCGTCATCGGCGGTACTTATACCTATAGAATATAATATTATATTATACGCTATAGCTCGCGCGCGCGAGCCGTCGGAAAAGGAGACGCGTACACAAAACCGTTACGAAATCGATTATAGTATTATTATTTTTGTCGGGAAGCGCGGAAAAATCGACCGAAAGACGGTGGAGGTGGCAGCGGCGGACACACATTGACTCACGTCCCGACGCTGTCTCAAGTTTGACTCGCACGTAAAAGAGTGATGACAAAAAAAATAAAAATGATATTAATATAACAATAACAATAACAATAATAATAAAAACGATTTTCTTTCGTCGACCGGTCGACGTGTGCGCAAAGACGCGAGAGACGAGAGGGTGACGTCCGCCCGTCCGTCGCCACGCCGGACCTCGCGCCGCCGAGACTCGTGCCGCCCACGTGAGTCGTTTTTCGTCCTCCCCCCTCGCCGAGAGACAACGGGCGGCGGCACACGGGACGGGATAGCACGTGCCCGTCCGTCTTCTTTTGTACGCGATCGCACGTATAATATATGTACACAATATAATAATAATATAATATAGGTAACCCCCACACGTGTATACACATATAACATTATATCTATTATTATTATTATTTATTATTGTCGTGTCCGGGGGTTGGTATATTATGTATGTATATAATATGGTGCGAGGCCACCCTCGCTTTTGTAACGCACCGGGTCGCGTGTTTAACAAGATTTCGCGCCGATACGAACAACACGCAGCCGCCGCCGCCGTATATAATATGGTAGGTGGTTCATATATTATTATATACGTTCGTGATTTATTCGTTTGGCGTATAGGTCGACGACGATCGGGTATCGAATAGCCGCGTGTGTTTGTTGCCTTTTTATCGGTTTCACATGTACACGCTAAACGGTAAACGACCGCGGTATCGTCGCGCGACGGGGTGCCATCGTCGTCGTCGTCCAAGTCGATAAGTCGCGGTCCGGAAGAGTGGTTACTACCGTGTTGTAGTCGGCGGTAGTCTTAGAATAATAATATATTATTATTATTAAGTGCGGCCGCACTCGCGGTAATATACGAACAATACACGCAGCCTGTACAACTGCACGTCTGCACCCATTTTATACGGGTGTAGTACATAATATTATTATATTATATAGGTATGCATAGGTATATAATGATAATATGAGGTGAACGACGAAGACGACGTACTATAACGACCGTTATTGTGCCGGATCGGTGTACGTGTAATTATTTGTTATTGGCTGTTTATTATATTATTATAATATGCGAGGTGGTCGTATTACACACTTGTATGTGTGTGTGTGTGTGTGTGTGTGGTGTCGCGTTATAATAAGGGCGAGCTACGCGTTGCTTATATTAAAAGTCGACTGACGGACAGACGACCGTTTTTTTTTTATTATTATTTATACGAAACAGCGTCCCAGCCGGGAGAGAGAGATTGTAAAACTGTCCGAGTCGTCGTCTGCGGACAACTCGCGGCGAGAACTACGCATATTATAATAATAAACATATAATGACATAAACAATAAGATCGTTTACAAGCGCAGCTGTTCGCGATGAATTTTTTTACAAGGGCGATCCGAAATCGGGTAGGTATAATATTATCATAATACTCGACTTCTTGTTTTCCGCGTAGTAGACGTTTTTGACGGATTTCGTCAGTTTTTTTTTTGGTTCCGACGAGACCCGGGTCTCCCGATAAAATTGCACCCCGTAATATTACAATATACTGTTCACTTTTTTTCATCACGAATTCGTTGGGTTGTGGTTATTTTGTGTCGCAATGTTCATGAAATTACAAGTCACTCAAGTCACTGAAGATGTATTGTAATAATATTATATATATATTATAGGTACGCTATGGAAATAAAATCTCATTGATATTCACTGCTATTTCGTATCTACTTATCTATATACTCCATAGGTACTTATATAGGTTTTATGACGGTGTTGTATATTATAGTTTTCGTGTTAACAAGTAATTAATCATTTTAACTCGTAGGATTAGAAAAAAATACCCATTAACAACAATTATTTTAAATACGTTTATAATCGCACATTCATGATGGGTAGAAAAAAATCTCTTTATTATTCTGTCATGCAATACCAACACACCCACCCACTACAGTATTCTAATTAATAAAACAACTTCAACCAGTCAAAAAAAAAGTAGGTACCTGGTACCTATATTAACCTGATGCCATTATATATAATATATATATATATTATATATCGATGTAGTATGGAGAATTTATTTACTAAATAAAGTGTCACGGACCGCAGCCGTAGAGATAAAACAATACATCGTCGCCGTCGTATAAGGATACTTAGAAAATAATAATCAATAAAGACGACCGCGTATTCGTATTCGTAGAGAAAAATGGAGTTCGGGGTCTGGACTCTGGGGTCCAGGACTCTGGACGCTTGCAACGCGCGAGAACGCGTGTCGGATAAGCACTCGGATTCTTATCAATACGATCGCTGCACCAGGACCGCGGTATCTATTCAGGGGTGTGACGGGCATAACAATGCGGTTCTTTTATGTACGAAAAGAAAATAGCTTTAACGGTTTTTTTTTTGTAAGAAGAAAAACAAATATGTATTTACGTATTTTAATCCGTGTCTGGTACACCGCGCCATCTGAGGAGAACAGTTTTTGCAGGTCGTGGCATATAATATACGTATACAAAAAAACCTCTTAACTAATCGTTGCAAGTATACTGTGGCTAGTAGGTATACAACTTCTAACTATATATAGTGCCCATGTGTACTTAGCATATTATACGCTTGTACGCATTATATGCACACAAAATTTCTTTTTCAAAGACATAATATAAACGCGCGTGCTGTATCGCCCGAAAGATATAATCGTGATGTTCAAAATTTGTTCGTATCAACATGTTTATCTCGCCTATATTATGTTTACTTTTTACTTTTTGTGCATTTTATTATAATATAATATATATCTATAATACCACTCAATGTGGTAAACGTAAACGGGCATAATGTGAAGTGGGTCTTAAAGTCTCTATATATATAAGCTGCAGTTTAGCATCTACGGTAATGCGAGTAATTAAACGCGAGTTCTAAAAACGTTTTATTTTAAATTTTAATTATATTAAAAGCCGTTTAGCCGAGTTTAGTTTTAACGAGACGATCCTAAGCTTAGTATACATAGTTGTATAGGTACTTATACAATATTATACATTAATAAAATTTTAAATAGGATATACGCGCGTGTATAGGTATTAGGCATCGTACCTATAATAGTAATATAATATAAATCTCTTTCTCGTGTAAAAGCGATTTATAAGAAACGGGGTTGATCGATCATCACCATCACCATTGTGCAGGTAGACCGTTATCCGTGTAACAAAATCTTATTTTCAAAATATAGTTATGACACGTGCGACCGTTTTTTTTTTTTGGCGCATTTCGTCTTGAACGTCTCGTCAACAAAGACCCGACCCAAAGGAGAACAGCTGCACCGCACGCCGAACAACAATTGATGACGCCCCGTGCGGCTGTTTGATCTCGTAACAACCCAAACGAAATTGGATTAGAAATTATATTATATGCAAACACCGTAAACGGCATCGTACACATAAAATATAACAAGACCTTTTCTTATTCATTGCATTTCCACTCGATTTGATCCGTTCGGTCCGCAAGAATATATTGCGTCGTACACCAATATAATATAAACTACCATGCGTCCCACTACCGGATATTTCTGTCCGATTTTGTAATATTATTTTATAAATTCTAATTAGTATCACTATATTACTACGTGTCTAGACTGTTATCTTATACAGTGGTCGGGCACTCGGGCGTATTAATTTCAACTTTCGTTTTCATATCGAAAATAGATAATATAACATTATAATAATAATATGTTATCGCAGCAAAAAATTATGTCTGCTATATAATAAAAACCGATTTTGATAAAATTGTTGCTGTCTATATCTATAGTGACGTGGGCATCAACTTGGTCGGAACAAAATGTATATGGACTGTATAAATAGTTATATAAGTTTGAGCGTATAATATACGCAAAGGCCGTACCAAATAATATTTTTAATTTTTATTTATTTTTCATGACCCGCATAATATTATATTCTGAAGTACCTCGCAACGAATATAAAGTGATCTGCATTTTGCGAACCCTTCCCACGAAACAATAGATTATTTTTTTTAGAGGACGCTCAAGAGACGATTTTAATAATTGTATCGATCTATAAAATTTAAACTATACTCACATATAATACTCCTAAAACCACTGCAACATGAATAGACTCGAGAATATTACAAAATTAAAAAGATTAGTTGTGTACAATATTCGATTGTATTCAATTGTTATTTGTTACTATGATATTACACTGTTATGGGACTGAAATATTGAAATATGATTATTAGAATTTTTAGCGAAAAAAAGATCGTGCGATAACGTGCACATTTTTTAAATTTTGAAAAAATGTAATTTCATAAAGTAGTTTTTTATTGTACAATTTGATATATTCAAAAATAAGTTTACTTGCATACAGAATAAAATTATTGCAGATTGTAAATATTCATATATTTTAAATTCAATTTAGTATTTACCAATTCATTTTCTAAAATCACATCTTCCCAAATTCATCTACACGAAAAGTTTAAATAGAAAAAATATATAAGAAACGTCATGTTTATAAGTATAACCAGAAATCCTAATGGTTTCCAGTTTCCACTGACACCGTGGAATCATTCCTATAAGGACACTAAAATAAATTGGTTTACACCCGATCAATCAATCTTGAATGAATAACAATATGACACATTGTAATTTATAGTTGTATACATTAAAATGTATTTCTTGACAATGAAAAATTTATTCGAAATTTATTAATTAAACTTGTGATCATAATTACACACATTATTAAGAATTGAACATTTAACAAAAGGTTTCTTTATTAAAATTACAATTTATTTTAAATATTCTTTTTCTATTTAAAGTTTTTGATCATTTTATAATATTATGTGAATGACAGATTATTTGATAAGAGGACGTCCTTATACCCGCATGTGTTATATCCGCCTTACAATGCATAATATTCAGGACATTAAAAAATGTATGTATACGAAATAATCCATTTTTATCGGTTTTTTTAAACACAAGAGTGATTTGACCTATTAATTATTATAAAACTTAAATGTAAGCATATTATTCAAGATCCCGCGGAGGAATTTTTGAATAATATTTTAATTTTGAAGCAGTGTGATGTTGAGTGATGAAAATGTCATAAAAGATGTACAACATTTGTTAAGGAAAGTGTCAAAGTTATCTATGTATAAATAGTATAAATGCGTAGTTGATACGTAAAGCTAACCTTTTAAAAAATAGTTGATTTTAACACATTATTTTGATACCTATGTAAAAACAAGTTTACATAATTATGTGTATACCATTGACTGCAAACAAGGCGTGTACGGTGGACTAAACGTACTTATTTGTATTTGATCAATGTGTATACTTACTGTATATTAATAACCAATTTATTAAAAAGTAAATAGAATTTTAGAGGTATTTGATGGTTATTATATATTGCAATGTAAACCGTAAGGTTCATGTTTTGTTTGATAACACTTTTAATGGAATTAGTATAGGTATAACCAGTTGAACGGATATCTGCAATGTAATTTGAAATCATTTAGCGGACATGCGCGTATTTGGCCATTTAAAATTTTATATCTGTCTGGTGAAGATTTTATAGTTTTGCAAATTTTCCAACAGGATACTCTAGCTTATAACGCAGAGTAGGCCGAAAACGGCGGCGCCCACGTGTGTCGCGAGGTCAAGTCCGCACGACGTGTAATATTCGGCACCCGAAAAACTTAACGGTTTATTTATATACCTATTTGAACTTGGGTTCAAATCACAGGCTCGCGCTTTGAGAATAACTCGGTTGTAAAACTAATTGGTCCGGTCGGTTATTATTATTATTATCAGCATCATCGGTGCCGCAGCGATGGATTTCGTACTCAAATTGAAATAAATGTTCTCGTCCGATATAATATAAAACGTCATAAAAACCGTACAAAAAACACAAAAAAATAATAATAAAAATAACACGCGTACGTCCGTCTGTCGCACGCAATCCAGTTTCGCATAACATAATATTCCGGTTTAACGTCGAAACCGATAAAAATAAGTCCCCACCAAAAAGTAAAAAATTAATAATAATAATAATAAATAAATAATAACAATAATAAAAAAAGGAATACAACCAAAAAATAAATCAATTTACCTTGTGAAATCGTGGCGTGGAATCTCGAACGCAGACAGACGCCCACGAGACGTGTCGTGGGAGAAGATCGACAAAATGGAAAAAAAACAACTAAATAATAATATCGTTACGAAAAAGGCGCGCAC
Source organism: Acyrthosiphon pisum (assembly GCF_005508785.2). Classification (NCBI taxonomy): domain Eukaryota; kingdom Metazoa; phylum Arthropoda; class Insecta; order Hemiptera; family Aphididae; genus Acyrthosiphon; species Acyrthosiphon pisum. The sequence continues at coordinate 65,680,481 of NC_042494.1, forward strand.
TGCAATACACAACTCTTAATATATTATTATTATATAAATTCGAAACGACGTACGGATAACGTAGATTACAATATTATTATTAATTCACGAAATTTTTACCGTTTATAAATAAAAGAATTTAATAAAAAAGAATTACGATGTTAACAATATTATTATACCGAGATAGGTATAACGAGATGTTGCACGCAGCACGGGCACGATACGATAGTGTTGTGTGCAGTCGTCCGGATGACAAAGCTCGGTTTTTTTATTTATCTAAAAAAATCGTTTTCTCTCTTACGCCGTATATATATATACCTACGTGTATATATAATAGTACGATTATAATGATAATAATGTTATTACGCGGTACACTCCTGCAACAGGTCGTTCGGTCGCCTGTTGCTGACACACTGATCCTTCTTTCGGTTCCGCCGACGCCGCTTTTACTCGCGGGCGTCGATCGTCGTCGTCGTCGTCGTCGTCGTCGCCGCCGCCGTAGTCGGGTCTTCCTCCGAAGGGCGGACGGACGGACGGACGTCCGCTGCGTGTGGGGGGATCCCTGTAACCGGTGGGCGGAGTCGTCGGGTTAACGTCGGCCGTGGTGGTGGCGGCGGCGGTGGTAGTGATGCAGAGGGGTGGGTGGGGGTAGTTTAACACACACACACAACAGTATATTATAACGTATTATATATATACGTGTGTGAGGGTGAGTGTGTGTGTCGTGTGTATGTATGCTCAGCGTGGCTTACCTGAACGCGTTTAGATGGTTTCGTACATATTATGTTGTAGCGAATGTTCGTTGCCGAAACCGCAAATTATTGTTACACACACGAAGGCATTATAATATACATATAGCTACGTTTTAGTGTTTTACGGGTTTGTTTTTAAAATATTATATATTTCTGTTATAATTATATCGTCGGCGGGATTCGGCCCGGGGGCTCATCATCCGCAGCGGCTCGATGGTCGCTCGAGTTTCAGACCTACGTCAAAAAGAAAAAATATCATCCCTGACTTGATGATAATTGATAATAATTATAACATTTATCGACCCGCCGTCGCCGCCGCCGCTAATTGCGCACTGCGGCTGCCTCCTCGCATCATCTATTTATACGCTCTATAGATATATATATATAATATATGTACACGGACGCGGGTGAAAAACCCGTTAAAAAATCGAAACAACGACTCCGGCGTCGTGGTCGGAGGTGGTTGAACAACGACTTCGCCGCCGCACGGACTAGGAAAATGATGTAGTGGTTTTTTTTTGTTTCGATTCTCTTGGGACACAATTTTTTTTTTTTAATAATAAACGCTCGATCGAATCGGGGGTATACGCTGTAATTTGCCCGTAGAGTCTCGCCGCCGTGCCATAACGCCCGGTATATATATTTTAAATATTATATATATATAGGTATATGTAATATATAGAACACGCTGCAGTAGGTAATATATATAGGTTTATAAGTAAACGGTGCCGCACACGAAACGTATTTAAAACCCTCGGGTTAAAAGTTATTCCAGACCCCTAATTATATTATATATATATGAACGATGCCGGTCATTCCTAGGCCTATTATATCTAATAATATTATACATATTATAATATATTTATTATTATATTCGTTTTATATTTTTTTTTCGTTTTAAATCCAGAACAATGTACTTATATGTATATAACTATTATTTATGTACTTATAAAGTGATGTGGGTAGGGGTACCCGGGTATATGCACCACACTTGAATGCCCGTAATATAATATGCGGTCGATTAGTCGATATGTCCATCATAACTTAAAACGTTATAACTTATAATATAATACCTGCATTCTATATAATCTTTTACATATACATAATGTGTATTATGCAGGGATTCCGCATAATAAAATACAGATAATAAGAATATATTATAATATATTTGGACTGCATTTCGCCACGGGAGCTGACAACTATTAACATTCTGACACGATATACTTTTTGATTTTTGACACGGTGTAATTTTATCAAAATAAATATTTCAAGGAGATCTGAGGAATTCCGGCTTCTGTGTCTTATAGTATACAACGCACTATATATTATAATAATGTTCTGAATCGGTAAACGGACAATTTAAAAATATTACTATTTTAATGTAACTATATGCCTATAATATAATACTGCAGACATGCACAAAAGCTACAACACGAAACAATGATATTAACACCCTGTTGTATAATTTAAATTAATTTTAACCACCGTGGTGGCTGGCTTGTTTATGCCTTATATAGGTTATATAGGCTTTATTCAGTACTTATGTATTTGCTAAAATTATATTCTATGGAAATAATAAGAACAGTGCGAAAGGAAATTAACAGAACTAAATAAAGTATAAGCACATAGGTATACCTAGTTAACATAATTATTACAATTAAATTTGTGCAAAGTTATTTAATTTACAAAATAGTCCCACAGATTATATACCTACATATTATAACAAAAATGTATAAAGATTTAGTACATTTTAAATTTAAAGATGTTTAATTACCTAGTTGTAGTTGCAACCACTGTATTAAAAATTGATTAGTTGCAGATGGTTTGATGAATATACATTTTTATGGTTATTACTTATTAATTATTATGAAAAAAATGAATTCTCCTAGATACTTCTTTTCATCTATTGCAAACAATCGGACGTAAATGTTATGTCTTTATTAAATTTCTACACGAGGTCGTAAACTATTCTGTCGGCAAATTAAAAGAAAAAGGTATAAAGTGTGTAATTTGCAGTAGGTATATATGCGAAGATGAAGTGCAATATGATTCTGCATAGATTTTTCCCATGCACCCGTCGGCCTCTGCTTTCTCTATTTATTATATTAATTCCCCGTCCGGTAGATTTAAACGAAAATTATTTCACTAAATTTGATTCAAGTCTATTGTTGACCTAGAAAATTATAATACTTAAAAAAAATAATCATATACTTTTAAAAGACTATAAATCATCGGGACGTACGAATACATACCTCCGTGTATGCGGTAATTGATTGTTTTTGCATCTCATGTACAGGTTAATAGCTAGTTTCGGTTTGTACGACAGCAGTGATGTACAACCGGATCGAACGTGATCTCGCTATAAAAGTTTTTTTTTGGGAAAAATTAAAAATGTCCTAGAGGTTTACGAAATTTATGAAAATGCACCATTTGCCTCAATCTCGCGCATATACGTCCTTTGGTACCCATATATATAGTTTAATAAAAATATATGTATATAAGTATATCGTGTATGGTATATAGATATATATTATATTATATTATTTCGGATCTATAATAATGGACACCTCCTACTCGCGGATAAATCAAAAATATACTTTGTGCCGAATAATAGGTCAGAATGTATTTTTTCAGCATACATAAATCAAGCCAACGTACCTATATATACGACGCATATACGTGTACCCATATACATGTATAATAAATGTTAATTTATCCATATATATATAATATATATAGTAGGTATATGGCTTCAACATATTGTTGTTCACGCGAAACATGACCGATGACCATAATACCTATACACCTATCTAGGTAATGTACGTAGATATTATATTATATACCTACCTAATACGATACGAACAATATGTGTGTGTGTGTAGACTATAGATAGCTCCTTAAAGTCGTCGGGGGAGGGGGGACGTGAGGGGAATATACATTTTATATTATAATATACACGATGTGATGCGAACAAGCGTGGTCCGACGTTTGAATACCGTTCATTGTTTGAAACGCGATATTATTTTTCGTGTTTTTATTCTTTTAATAATTGAGATTATAATAATGCTCAGCAGAACAAACGCGGTCGAATATACGAGTATATGTATAATATAATATATACATATACTATACTCGATATAGTCGGCCATCAGTCAATTCTGCACGATATAATTATTATATTACGCACCTATATGCGTTATTATTATATTAATATATGCATTATTATAATGGTTAAAATATACATCAGCATCATCACAGGGTGCAGACTGCGAACGTTGCAGAATCATAATAAAATATTATGTTATTAGAAGTTTGAATTGTTTGATTAAAAGCTATAAACCAAATTACGTTACATATAATACATAATTTCTGCAGTTTATGTAAAAAAAACCATCCGCGATTGGCAATAATAATTGTACTATAGGTAATATTATTATAATTCTACTCATGTGGTAATATTATACACTATAATATTAAATAATTGAATATTATTATTGCACACGCATCGATCGTCAAAAAAAAGACTATAATAATATTATTATTGTAATATTTGTTCGATACACACGTATCTACTAATATATATATACAATATTATTGTTTTTTCGTTCGTTTTAATACTGCCGAAGCGTTCCGAATTTCCGATTTATATACCTACTTATACATGTTATACAAATATACAATATATAGGTTTTTGGTTTTATAGCCCGCACGAGGATTGTAGTTTTATTCTTATTTATGTACACAAAACACGCACACGGTCATATAATATGAATATATGATATTTAAACGTATGCAATATTATATTATAATGACAGCATCGACCTGCAGCTGCACCAGCGATTGTTCGATCTCTGATGAAATACATATAATGAATTAAACAAAAACTCGTCGACTGCATCGAGACACATATTTATAATTTTTTCTATGAGGAATGTGTGGTTCGGTTTACATTTTAAATACATAATATGAAAACGACGTAATTTACCAATGATCACCAATTACGGTGTGATATTTTTTGTGTAGTTGTGCCTATGTAGTCTGTTTATATAAACACTAAAACAAGTGTGCTGTATGCAAACGTCTCAAGATGATACTTATTACTTGTATATATTGAAATATTATTAAAATGTACGCAGTTCGCTTGCATGTGTCTAACTGCCTATCCCTAACATCATATTATCTAGAATCTAGAATCTACATTACCCACCCATACCCAAGTACCCATCTATAATAACAGTTTCAAGTTTTCAACCGTTAATAAGTGTTAATGTGTTATAACTTATAATAATAAATGAATAGCTTATAATATTTATGCACGCTCGATATGTGTACTGACGAATATATCGTATAATATTTTTTCTCGATAAATACTGCCGACTTGAACTCGTACACGGTCTCTAGTACAAACATTTTGATCGCATCAGACTAACGATAATCGTTAATATTTTATATTCATCATTTGACTGCTACATTACGTATATAGGTACCTAAGTGCAGCCATTACGCAGCACCGACAATTGTAATATAGCAACGGTTGACACGCAGATCGGCAATCCTGATTGTACAAATGATAATTATTATAAGGACTCCGGGACCTGGGCTGAGCGTTTATATTTGTAATATATTATATTTTATAATAATATATTGTATGGCGTAGGTACATAATATATTTGTATTATTATTATTATTATTATTAGGTATCGAAAAACTCGAGCCGGCTGCAATCGCTCGCGCGCCTCATCCCGCCAACGTTTTGTCTACCCATTAATATTCTGTGTATTAAAACAACGTCTTAACAACGTCATTTGCAGTTTGTAATCTTGGCATGCGTTTTACGTTCGTAAAGTAAAATATTATACGTACACCTCTTATCTCTCATCGACATTTTGCTTTCCAGTATTTTTTTTTCTTCTTTAGGTACCTTCGGTTCATTCCGTATATTATTATAACCTTTGCATCAACAACGTACTCGTCTAAATCAGTTTACACACACACACTTGCATGCAGCATATTATAATATACCTAATATATAATATACAACTATTATCACTCGGCCCTACAAACTAATATATATTTATATATTTCTATTAATGTCGTATTACTCAATAATTTATTACCGATGTACGTGGATTTATGAAAACTCTAAGAAATAAAAAACTATATACGTTGGATTTTTTTTTTCATAATAATATATTATTCCGACCCGGTGGAAATTAAGTCAATAAACTATTTATACTTATTCGGTACAACTAGATTTTTTTTTATATTAAAATAATAATATATACGTAGGTACTACGTTTTAAAGACGTTTTTAATCAATTAGAATAAAACACTAATCGGCACCTACACGTAACAGGTCTTTGTAAAATAAATAAACACGCGCATACATTTAAATTTATATTAAAAAAAATATATAGGTATACGTTTTACGAATATACGGGATAGTCGTTTTCGTAAAAAAAAAATGTTTCCATAAGTAATGTTTCTATTATCTACGGTAACACGAGTTTATTCACCGCAGTAATAATATAATATTATAATATATTTTAATATCGCGTATTGTTCGAATTCGTAACTGCACGTTAAGTTTAGCGCGCGCTATGTGTGCTTTCGAGTTGCATGCATTTTAATTCATAAAAAAATGTCGAAACGAAAAAAACGCGAGCATTTCATGAACCGTTGAGTAACGTCAGTTAAAAACTTATTAATAATAATAATTAGTCTATCGGGATTTATCGCACCTCGTGTAGCCACATATTATGACGTATAGTGACCATATTATGACTATACATATTATCCTATAATATTATACCCCACGTATTCAAACTTGATAAAAAGTGACACAGGGCCTAATAAAACTTAATAATATTAATAATAGTAACAACAATAAGTATACCAGTTATGCCTTATAATATATTATAATACATATAGGTATTATCCGTACAATTCTGAATTCACATTATAATGTAGTTCCTACAACAGGTGTCTGTGCGTTTGGAGCCTTGCTTACCTCTTTCTATAAAAAATATTATTTATGTCTTTATATACTAAAATATTTGTTATGCGATTGTTGGTGATGCAGCGCGAGTGAATACGAGGAGACCATGGCCAGCCCAGATATAATAATAATGTTACAATATTAATATTATCATATACATACGACCTAGTCTGATTGTATCTATATAGTCTATACATTTAAAAGACGACGACGTCGACGTATTGTATACACATATATTAATATTATTGTATTATAATAATAAAAATAATAATAATAATAATGATAGTGATAAGCCCATTTATATGATGCGAGATGAACCCAGTGGTAGGCCTCATCGCGCACGTTTCGGTTTCTAATAATTAATTAGATACAATAAACATAATAATATGTGTTCGCGGTCTTGTATTATAGACGCTCATTGACGTCATATGGACGACACCTTTGACCCGCGTCTGCCGTCCGTCCGTCCGTCCATCATCAATTCGACATTACTCCCACATGGAACCCTCTTCACCTCACCTCATCTAAATCGGCGCGACCGATGCCACGGCCGTCGACGGTATACGCCACTGCTGCCGCCGCCGCCACTGTCTGCCACTGTGGTTTTCCTCCCTCCCCGTGTCAATATGATAGTATATTATATTATATTATATACCTATAAATATTTTATATTAATGTTCTATATTATATAAATCGTTGACGTCAAATTGTTTACGCGAAAACCGAATAAGGCCAAAACTTATCGGTTATTTATTATTATTGTTATTATGCGATTATTGTTTACGAAGAACATTATAATATATAAGTAAGGATTTCAGTGCACTATTAATGGTTTTTACTTTTTTTTCTCTCTCACACAAACGCGTAACTCGGACAAGACGCATACATGCAAAATCGTATCTATGGTTTCTAAGTGTTCCTAGAGTAAAATCACCCACCACAAAAATATTCTAAAGAATGATATTGTTTATATTTTGTCTTTTGAGAGTTTGACATAATATGATTTTGCCTGAAATTGTGTCTGAAAAAAAATATGTACTATACATTTAAATGTAAAAATTGTTTTTTATTTATACTATTAAATATCAAGTAAAATAATAAATTAAACAAATCCTCGAACCTTCAAAAATATAATTTTAATTTTCTATAATTTTTGTACTAGCCACTAGGTAATATTATACTAAGAATAGCGGTGCTCAAAAAGCCGCGAAAAACGATTTTGAGTTAACGTATTAATTTGTCTATGTTCATAGAAAAATATTAATTGTGCACTGAAATCTTCAAAATATGTAGACGTTTGAGTGCACGTATTATATCTTCTAATTTATAAATATTGTCGTATGCAATTGCTTGTCTTACGAATATTTAACGTATATTTTATTATTGTTCGGCTTCCTCGATACACTGCGCTGCACAACAACAACTTGTACGCAGGTAATAGGTATAACTGCATAAGTGTATAACCTGCAGCCATATCGATATTATATACGATCACAATTATATAGTACAATAAAAGAATACGTCATATTATTGTATTTTATTATGAGTTCAACCGGCTGGTTAATGCATATATTATGTAATTCGATAATATTTTACCCTAAACAATAATTACACATGACGTGTATAGCCTTCCACTCAGTCCGTCCACTCAAAACGAACAAACGAAAATATACTTGCGGGGAAAATTGATTGCAAATAATATTATAATCCCACAAACTACTGCAGTGTTTTATAGAAAAAAAAAATTTCTTTGATTTAAGCTGGAGTATTATAAGGGTGTTGGGGGGGGGGGGCTGACTTATAGGCGGTAATCGTCGGTCGACGAATCGCAGGTCACACGGTGTGAGTAAGTAGTTTTGTCGACCACTGAACCGTAGTCATTTATCATAGGGTTATGGGATCAGTTCCTCGATGAGCACGGTTTGTTTTATGTTTATGTTTAATAATCACCATTGTTGTTCCAAACACAGCAAAGTCTCGATATAAAACCATATCTTGCAGAGGTTGTTTTGACCACAACGTAGTTCAATTCGAAACCAATTTACAACATTATATTATGCGAAAATTAATCTTACTATACGTTATATATAATAATATAGGAATGTATTCGTTAGCATATTATTATTTGGAGTCATTTCAATAATTATTATACTGAACGGTATTATAGGGAAATAAACACTTATGACTTATAGTCACAAGTCAAAATCTACGTTCAAATACGTTGGACATTGGCTTCCTACATTTGGAATTAAAACTACTTATTTAAGAATTTTACGTGTGCACGTATTATATCATTATCGTGATGCGTAGGTATACATTTATACAATATACCATAATTCATGACATCATAGGTATCCTGCAAGTACAGCACTCCGTGATATCGTAATGTTATATTGTACTTATATGGGACGCGCTTAAACCCTCGTGCGCGGACAAAGCCGACCAAAACAAAAACCGTCATGCGCACATAATATCGGTCGGTACTATTAATTTATGTTATTCCGAGGCGCAATAAACATATTATTATAATAGATAAGTCGCTGTGGAGAGCAGCCGGTTTCGCGGAGAAAACGGTGGGAAAACAGCTCGCAAATCGACAGAACATTATTGTAAGAGAAGCGGTGGCGGCGGCGGCTGCGCGTCCCACAACGGGACGAATATAATATTGTTATGTGTGCTGTCGGGGGGCGGCGCCGTCCCACCTGGAGACCGTCCGGCTGTGGGAAGAAGAACCTGCAAGAAGCCCACAACGACTGCGTCACGTCGTCCCGGTGCGCGCCGAGGATAACGGCGCGCACACAATGCTCGCGCGCTGCGTTCCCACGACTTTTTCGGGGGCGCCCCCGTTTATCCCGGCCCGGGACGGCGGCCGACCCCTCCGCGCCGCATTGTTGCAGTGTCTAGGGGGTCCCGTCCCGTCCGTGGAACCCGGTCCAGGTGACGCCGACACTGCCATCGCGGCGATTGTACTCTCACTCTCTTTCATTATTATTAACTTATTTTTTTTCCCTACAGGAATTGCGTGGCCGCCTACTTGCGCGTGTGAAACGTGTCTTTCAGAGAAGATTTCGCAAGCGCGGTTATTGTAATATATATTATAATTATATAGGTACCTACGCACGAGGGGATGTGCGTACTGCAGACAAAATAGTAAATACATATTACTATTTTTTACAAATTATTATAATAATATTTTACGCAATGACTATAAAATATCGTAGGATGTAGCAGCCCCGCGGTGATGTGGTAAGAATCAAAGGCTAATCGTTTTTCATAAACGATCATTTTTGAACGGCCTTATATAATATACAGTGTGAGAACTGTCATTTCAGCAGTGCAAACGAGCTGTGATCGTAGAATTATTATCAAAAACTAATAACGAAAAGTAACCTATTTACTACGATTGGCAAGAAAACAGAAACAATAAGCAGTGTGGGGACACTGATCAGTGATCAGTGATCACTGACATTGAATTTGTTTTTCAAGAATAAATTATTTTGGGACAAATAGAAAACGATTTTGGTTAATTAGTACGACGACATTGGACACTATAGTATTTGAATTTGATTCAAAATGATATGTTTAATATTTTAATCAAATATTTTATTTTAGTGCAAACAATAAACATTATATAACTCGTATAGATACAACGCAATGTTTTTTATACTGTGTAAAGATTGATTAATGCAAAGCACTATGTTCCTATGTATTGTGTGTGTACTAAACGGTACATAATATTGTATAATAACTTAAATAGTAAGGTTGTCTTTATGTGGTTAAATATATATCTAATATCTAAAATTTTTATAACATAGTTTTAGGTATTGTACTTAACAGGGGTCATCAAATAGCGGTCCGTGGAAGAGATTTATCTGGTCAAACAGGCAAGAAATGTATTATTCTTTTGATAATGAATCAAATTAAGTTTTACAAATATTTTACTTTATTTGGATAAACAAGTACAATCTTAATTTTAGTGGCACCTTAAAATGTCCTGAATTCCTAAAATGACCATTAAAAAGTATTAATTATTGCTGATCCCTAGCTGGTATAAAGTGCGTAAGAGATAGAAACGTTTATAATATATTTCCCGCACTACGTGTGACAAGGTCTTAAATATGCCACTGATGGTATCATATTATAATACATTTTATAGATGCTCGTATACGCACGTGAAACATTTTTTTTACATAATACGACCTCACGCATTCCATTTAAATTAAAACAAATCGTTATATTATATTAACGTTGTGGTAGATACAGATATTATTATATTATTGGAGTTTTAAATTTTTTACGAGCGTCGCGAACGATATACCAACTTGTACGAGAGGAGCTGAAATAAATATTTATTTTTTCCACGTGGTTTTTGTCACGTCCGTTTGCGGTTTACGCGATAAGATCAGCTCACAGACAACAGCCATCCGTTATGGTCGTTCCACTGTTGCTCACACGCCCCCGCAGCGATTAGGCCGCCGTCAACGTTTATAAAAAGTAATCGCGAAACGCTTTACCAACAAGCAAGCCGTCAATTATATATTATTATTATTATTATTATTATTATTATTATATTGCAGTGTGTGCGCACATTGAAAAATTCTAAATACAATAACTTTACTCACACACAGTGTACTCCAGCTCTAGTGTATATTTCTATAACGATTAGAAAATATGTCGACTGCCGAAAAATTCGTATACTTTAAAACACAATATTATGCATATGTATACGATTCTAGATCGTGTATTATATTATTACATTGATAGGTATATATATATATATATATATCATAATATTATATTCAATTTGGAAAATGTATATTCAGCCTGTGCAGCGGGGGCTCCCCTCTGATTTTCTAGTATTCCAAATTTTAATAATTGTTATAATAATTGTATTAAAAAAACTATTGTTTTCAAAGATATAAAATAAAAATGTTTTTATATTATTATTGCCTATTGGTGGGCTATCGGTTATATTTTATTCAGCACGCGATTTTTGCACCGTCTGAACCGATTTCCTATAACGGGCGCCACAACAGACCGCGGTCTGAGAGGGTGGTCTATAATATAATTTCTGATTCATCGTTGTCCCGTGTAAAATATGGTCATATGCTGATTTCTGAAGATTATCGCGCAAGTTTGGGGTTACGTCTGTCGAAGTAGAAATATTATTGAATATTATATAAAGAACGAAATGCGAGAAAAAAATGAGAAAGAAACAAATAACTAAATAGGCGTGCGCGCTTGCACGGTCATTAGCCCGGCGGAGTGCATCGAAAATGTGTACCGAGTGACACGGTCCGACTAATGGAACGGCCGACAACATCCAGTTTTCGCGACGCGTTAATAATTATTATATTTCATCCGGCGAGCGATGGTATAATAATATAATATATAATAAAAACGAGCCCCGGATAACGTTTAGGTATATAATATAATGCGCGTCAGACAGATTGAAATGTACAAATCTTGTTTACTATAAAAAATGAACATTATAGATTTCGTGTTTTATATGTACTGCACATAAACACCACATGTTATGTAGTTGTTGACTTAACAGTTCTTTCCTAGAGTGTTAATCATATCTCATTTCCCTGTTGTATTGTTGAGCGCACTCGAACACACACACATTTTAGTTGTTACACCAGTTATATAATTAAGAATAATATCTACCCATTTCCATGACATCTATAGTCATTTTCAATGACTAAGTGTTACAGGTTTCATTTAAAAAAAAAATTAAGTCATTATATTGGCTAGTCATTCTACTGGTCATTAAAATATTATATATTATTATGTTATTCTAAACTAGGTGGTGTATACTGGTGTATATTGGCAATTTATATATTCTTAATAAATAATAACACATAATATGCATTATCGTGATAATGGGTAAGTGGATATTATGTTGTAAGTATTTTATTCGTAAAGTAATTATGTTGATGTTACCATAACTATTAAACTTTAAACCAAGTTACCGAACGACCATGTTTTACCGCGTCTAAACTGCTACTGAAATTGAATGTTTTACTCATACAGTCATACACTTACGAATGAAATCGCAATCGATAATTATAATATGACGTAGGTACTTGTCAGTACTGCCCATCAACTTCGATGCGCTTTCACGAATAGAACAGAATTTGGTGACACTGTTGCAGAGTTTTGCTCAAACTTTGGACAAAATCATGATTCTCCATTGAGCTCAGAGGAGCGCTAATAACAGTGCGGCGTGCGTCTTCGATACACTCTGTTCTTGGGGATCACGATCTACAGGCATTACGATCAAACGTGCAGTGGGCTTTGAATCTAAAAAAAAAAATACCACAAATAATAATAATTATTCATTGTAAAACCCGTGATAGGTACAACAGCTCCCTGGCTCCGCTCGGCAAAATCTAAAATTACCCGACAAATCGTGTACCCATCATGATAATATTATACCATGATACCAGCTTAAGAACACACTGCGGACCTCAATGCGGGCCGGCAGGAGGCTAAGTTATAACAATAATAATAATATATGTATCGAAATCATTATGATTTATCGGTTGTTCTATATAAACGCGGGCACAGTGATTATCGGCGCGATATTGCATTATTATATTGGTTTTAATGGCACGTTTTTATTTTTTTATATAAATCGTAAACATAACATTTGTTCGTAATTCGTATGCAGACGGACGGGTAGTAGGCAACCATATAACTAGTAACTATATACCTACCTATAAATAGCGAAACGTTTGAAAAGTTAATATCGCCACCGCCCCGCACAACCGCAACCGTTTGAAACAATTGCGTTAGCAAAAAGCTTTTAATATAGGTAGGTAAGTATACTACGCGTTTAGATCGATACTATAATTATGTAGAAAAAAAATTAACGATTATTTACTTCACCGCGGAATATATATACTTATATATTAATATTATTATCTGTCTATATGTAAATATATGAACTAAATGCGATCGTATATTATTGAACCTATATACATACGTTCGTTTTTTAGATATTGTTCTTTTATACTCGCGGACTTCGCGAGATCTGTATTATTATCTTATGAATTATGACGGTCGGCCGACTCACGTTATATACCTATAAGGCTATAACCTATTACCTATATAATACATTTAGATTGCTGGTATAAAAAAATACATAAACATTTCGCAATAAACAACCGCTGTACACTACCCTATAACCACGGGCCCAACTGCTCAAGGACTAGGACAAGACAATATTATTAATCTAATAAAATAGCTGCGGTATTCTTATAATAAAGTGTAATTTTCTGTACACGAGTTAAATATCATTTTTAGAAATATTTAATATCGAATTTATTGGTTGGTTAAAATAAATATAAACTCTATTGACAAACGTAATAAAAAACCATGAGTACTTGACTGCAGTTGAGTTATACTTAAATCGGCCGACTAGAGAATCAATCACATCCATCAGAGAAAAATGTAAATAATGAAAATATTCGCAAAACGCCAAGGAAAATTGTTATACCCTACACATGCGTCATACTATCCCAATTCATATATAGATAATTAAATAATCGATTTAATGAAATAAAATTACGAGCAAATCCGATGGTCCAAAATACGTGTGATAAATATACTGTACCTAAAGATGTTAAAGTGGTTATACGTAAATATATGTATGATAAATATACGAAAACAATTGGGAGTGTGGTCACTATATATATAAGCTAGTCTCTAGTCATTATGTCATTTTATAGTCACTATATAGTCCGATAAAAATATATTAACACTATTTCCACTGCGATTTGCGTAATGTTTATAGTGTAGGTCTAAAGTCTTGGCTACCCGTCACTGAGTGTATTGTTTGTTTGATGTTAAATTAATGAAATCATCTACTACTGACGTGTTTGTACATTTAATATTTATCATATTACCTATTTAAATAGTTGACACCTGTCACCTCTGTAAGTATAGGCGGTAGATTACTACTGCTATACTGTATACAAAAAGTCACCAAATGGCGGCCAGTGGACGGACTTTATCTGGCCTGCAGGCAGAAAATTTACTATTTGTTTTGATGATGAATTAAAAGAGGTTTTCTTTTCTTTAATTTTAATTTACTTTCTTTGGATAACCATATTGTACAATGTACATTAAATTTTGATTGGCTCCACAAACTTTGTAAACTCTCCAAAAACATTAATTGGTGATTAATTTAGTCTTTATTATATTTATCAGCTGATGCACAAGGTCACCAGTTTTCGTACTCATAAAAGAATCACAAACTTGACTACGCATTGTCGTATCGTATCATACTAATTTACACACATAATACATTACACACAACATAAAATAAACATTATGTAGACGATAGCATTGGTATAATAATCGAATAATCAAATATCCTATAGTAGATATTAGATAATATTATTATATTATTATAATGTTGACTAGTTTACCCTCGAAGTTCGTCCCCGAAATATGTCGTAGCGCGTATTGTGCTACTTAGCAGTATTGGCTTTTTTTTTTGTCACAAAGTTAAATATTAATTAGATTCGTTGAATCAGATTATCTGACGAAATCTCTCTTTACCCGAATTTATCGGGTTTTTTCACCGTTAAATTATTATTATAAAACCTATCCGTTATCCTTCGCCGCACATAAACGCAATAAACGTTTTCGGCTGTCCGACAAATTTACATACAAATAAATAAAGTAATAATAAATATACCGGACTGGTTTGAACATTTTCGTGTATAAGAGTATTTATGTGTTGCGTTGCACAACAACGATGTCGATGTCGTTGTACGAATAACTGATTTTTTGGTAAAATAATCATACATTTGCCTGATTAGTATTGAATTTAAATAAGTACCTACAAGAATTTCGATTGAAAAAAATGTAAACGATCACCGATGAAATGAATAAGTTAGATTATTATAATACTGTAACGTCTATATTGCGTTACAATCACTGCGCTGTAGGTATACGTTACATTTAATTAACTATTACTATTGTTTTTCGAAATGTTTTAGGTACCTATCTAGAAAATATGTGTATGATCTAAACGCATTTAGCTACTGATTAAACACTAGAAGTCTAGAACGATTTCATAATTTTATGTATTATAATATATTTTATAATACAATTTTATGTAATTACTATCAGTGCTGCAATTAAATATTATTTATTTTCGTTTTTCACCCAGTATTGAAATTCTTTGACTTCAAAGAACATAGACTGAACAATAATTATCACTATTAAATCCAAACAAAATTGTTATGACTTTGAACTTGGCAAATTTGTATTTAAAAATATTAGAACTTTTAGGGCCATTCTTACAATGTCCGGTAAAGTGTCGGTTAACGCTAACCGATTGATAACAGATTTTTTTACCGGCAGAATTCGGCCGGTTAAGTGTCGGTTAACGTTAACCGGACATTGTAAGAACGGACCTAAAGCTAACAAAGTAATAACTTATAAGTAATCACTAGTCATCCATATAATATAATATATATTGTATATATCTAAATAATATGTAGTTGAAGTTGAAATTGAAAAACTGTATTGTACAACTAGCGTTTAACAAAATTACCACCATTACCGCTGGCTTGGTGCGTGATTATTGTTTGGCATATAGTTATTGTATAGTTCATTAAATTGCTTATAATAGTGTTTAACAATACTTTCGTTTGAACTGAAAGATAAATAATATTATGTTCTGTTATAATAATAATATAATAGTCTACAAAAACCAGCATTAGTTCAATTTTCAACCCATTTTTTTTAAGTTAAGAGCAATCACGCCAGTGCTGCAGTATCGACGCGTGTACAATCGTGATTTTAATAATTATTGTAAATTATCACAGGCTTACATTTTTTTGTACGGTCCACTACAACATGGGTTGCTAATCGAATATTGCAAGACATTAAAATAATATAATCGTTTTACGCGTAGTTCTTCGTATATCCGCGTATAATCGCATTATAACAATTATATACCTATAATTGTTACGCTATTTATAGTACCTGTAATCGACTAATTAACGATAACAAAATTAGAAAATCATTAAAGTAATAAGAATAATAATTTGATATTTCAACGGACAACGGAATGCAACAGTCGGGAAAAATACTACGAAATTCGAGTCTACTCGAAAGTATAATATTATTAAGTATAAATAATATTATTATCATTACTTTGGGAAAATAAACCCCTGCAAACACTGCTGCTGTCGTTTTCGCGGGACTACGCGGCGGCGTTTAGAGGAATTTCCAGAGGAGTTTAATTAATAATAATAATACCTATAGGCTATAATAACGATCACGTCTACACGACGGTCGTGCTGATACTCTCCCTCTCTTTCAGCGACTTACGATGAATATCCGACAATGATACTTGCGGGTGAAATATTTTCAAAGTATTCACAATACTTATATAGTTATAAACAATTTCAACAGTATACTCGGAACAAGTAATTCGATTTTCGGTACTTTCTGGAATATTCGAAATAATAAATAATTTTCGTTTTTTTTTTTATCAAATTTGATGACATACTAAATATTGTATAACTTATCGAAAACAAACAATATAGAGCTGTGATCTTATATATTATCTGATAATATATTAATATAATATTATCTTACCTATATAATATCTAATAAATTATTTTCGTTTATAATATTGATCGATGGAATGTTATAAATGAAAAAAATTGTTCGGAGCTAATATAAAGAAGTGATACTTTAAACTTTAAAGGAATCCGAATACGAATACCACCCAAGAATGTTAAATTTAAAAAAAATTGCAAGCATTGGTCTGCCGATTCCACGTCGAGATGGTTTACGGTCTGTCTAATGATAATAATAATAATAATAAATAACATAACCCAAACACGTATCCATACAATATATATTAAAATCGAAATACAGCCATCGAGTTCCGTTTTGCTAAGCTCCGTTTTACGTCTCCCACGAAGATTTACCGATTTTAAACGGCGGGATCTATAATATACTCTTATCTCAGCGGGGGTCGGATGGGGCGATCAACGAACCTCCCCCCCCTGCCACAACAAACCAAGAGGTAGAGAACATTCGACAAACGTTTCGTATTAATGTGTTATTATTATTATTATAATATTATGCGAACGTCTTGTAGTAGTATATTATCGTTTTTCGTTGATTTTTCGAATTTTCCGACGAAAAATAATAATTACATTATACGCAACGTATTCTCTCGTCCCTCCTGCAGATTGCTTTGGCCGGTTACCATACACCCCGTCGCACTTAAAATTAACGGGACACTCTTATTACATTATATTATTAGTTGTAGTCGAGAACCGTGAGCTAAACACATGAAGTCTAAATTACCTATATTTATATTATGTGCTATACTGCAGGTATATACAGTATATACACTGTACCGGTGTCATTGATGTAAAATTTATATGTGACATGAAATTTAACGAGAAAAGTATATTATAAATTTATGCTTATACGCGTATACGATTTACGACGAAACCGGAGGGTTTGTTATTAAATCGAGAATGGTCGTAGTAGGTATATTATAATCTATAATAATATTTTAATATAAGTAAGTATGTGCATAATTTAATAAGTATAATAATATGCAACTTAATATAAAACCGAGATAAGTACGATTAGGTAGGTACGTAATTAAAAATACATAATAATAATATGAGCAGCAATGACAGTAATGTCCGTATAATATTATAGTTGTAGTACATAATATTATATATTATTTGCATTGTTGCACGCAATTTTCAAGAAATATTTTATTTGTTTTTAGTATGCATTGCGTTGCACGTTTAAACAATGTCTTACAATACCCTACATCATACACCGCTGAAACGTAGACATCTATATGAATCATATGAATTAATATTATGAATGACCGTATGATTCGCCAAGCATA
This sequence comes from Acyrthosiphon pisum, assembly GCF_005508785.2. Lineage (NCBI taxonomy): Eukaryota > Metazoa > Arthropoda > Insecta > Hemiptera > Aphididae > Acyrthosiphon > Acyrthosiphon pisum. Next base: position 65,699,124 of record NC_042494.1, read on the forward strand.
TACTAACTACTTCAATTATTAAAATGTATTAAGAATGATAGCAAAAGCCCTTAAAAATTAGTTGTACAATGATGTAATAACTAAATATTTATTATACTTAAACAATTTTTATAAATAATAAACATTTATAAATTAATATGAATTAATACAATTTTCAAATTACCATAACTTCTAATATATATCTTCCAAATCCATATTATCATGGAACTATTATCCTTATTAAAGTTAAATAACTACTCATTCGAGTTTTAACTGTGATACGTCAACATTTTCATAAAAATTATTCACTAAATAATTTATAGTAGACAATAAAGGTGCCTATTTGAAAAATAGAGGCATTTTTCTCCACAGAACACTCCCCAAGTAGTACGAAAAATATCAAGTGTTTGAAAATATGGACTTTAAGTATAATATTTAAAAAATACAAAAATCAAATGTTTAATAACTGAATTATCAAAGAAGAAAAAGGGGGGGCGAGCATGCTAGCCGCTAGGTGAATCACCCTGTATGTATTTTAAACGATTTCATCGATATTTTACCCCTAACCAGTTGCACTACATATCCCTTTTTTTTAAACACGAGGTGTACCCCTGTATCGCATTGTCTCGTATACAACTATTGTATGGTATAATATATTATTCATTATTACAATGTGCCGCAAATGGGAGATCCCGAATTACATGGTATAAAAATCGTGGGGGTTAGGTTTTACGGGAACCACTGCAATTCACCATGTGCCACGAGTACTTGGAAGTTAGAGCCCGCGCATACGTGTAAAAATGCGAATGTTCGAAAAAAAAGATTAATTATCATTATGAAAACATACCACCGACGGACCTTCGCATGATCATATTACACATAGATCGTCATCATTACTTAAGAGTACATATTATTTTATAAAATTTGATATTTTTATATTCTGTAATGCGTACTAATAAATGTATAATTATTATTACAACAGTTGTGAGATTTTTAACGAAACATATTATATTATATTATATTATTATTATATTAATTATTATTGGTAGCAACTGTCTATATACATGAAAATAATCGACCAATGTTTTGCGTAGTAAGAATATTAGAAACACATACGGAAAATTGTCGGCGTAGTGCACATGGCAAATCGCATAACACATATTATTTCAAGCTACGGATGCAAAAACGGGTATGTTGTATATAATATATATTATTATATTATTATATATTATTACACTACATAATAATATATAGGAGACATGTAGATATTTTTTTTAATTTCACTGAAAACGTGTTTTATATTGTTGGTAAAAAGAGACCGGCGAATTAAAATAAAATAAAATAAACCATTTCGATCGCGTTGGAGTCGTGCCTCGCCTTCCGAGTCAGCACTCGGATCTCCGCCGCCGCCGCGCCGAGTGTTGCGTGGGCAGTTGTTTGATTCTCACTAAATGATCACATTATATTATGCCTGCGTAAAAAAATACACACACACACACACTTATAATATGTGTGTATATTATAATCTATACACGTTGAAGGACAGCTCAAATCGGTAGTTTGTCGAATGTTTACATAAGATTAATCCAAATCCGGTCTAAGAGTACCACCTATATATGTATTATAATATGCTTGAAGAGCAAAGGAAAAGAAAAAAAAACGAAATATAAAATAAATATATGTATAAATGCATAATATGTTATAATGGAAATATCGAAAGTTATAATCGACGACGTTTATCCGCCCCCGAGGGCGATACACAGCTAGTTTTGGGACTAGTAAGTGTAGGACGACAGCTAATTGTCGGGACGGCGACGGCGGCGGCGGCGGCGCGCGCATTGTTAAGCCGATACACAACTGTGTTATTACAATTATTATTATATTATCATTATTATTGTTATTATTATATATTATATTTTTTTCTTAACGGGTGACACGGGATCGTGTACTATGATTGCATTGTATACACGTATATTATATTTCTTGCGCTTTTAAAGATATAGGTGTACGCACATTAAAACCTTCGACGAATTAATCGTACATGTACGATCGCGTAGATGGTGTTCAGATTATCTGCGGAGGACATTATTATTATTATTATAGTTGTTATGAAATTGTCACCATAAGTTGCAACGCAGTGCGGCGATTGGCACGGTTCATGACAATATATTAATATAGTTCGCGGGTTTGGATCCAAAAGGTTCTAAGTGTAAATTTGAAATTTTTCAGAAAAGCCAATTTGAATGTGTTTAAATATTTTTCAGCTAATAATTATTTGATTTGGACATAAAAGTTATCAAAAACTTTTAAATTAAATCAGAATTTTTATTATCTCAACAGTTTTCATTGAGAAGAAATTTGGTAATCAAAAAATAATAAAATATTGACATAGAACCTTTTGGATCCAAGCCCGCAAGTTGCACACATAATATTAGGTACTAAACATTAATATTCTATTTTTGTGAATACTGGACAGAAAATGGATAACATTAATTATTAACACGTTCCTAAGAACATATTATATAGGTACCTACCCAATACTGCAGATATTAGTAATAGTAATATGATCACTTTAAATGTTGATTAACAAACGCCGCACAAACGACACGACTTAAAATGCCGCCTGTTAAGTTAGGTTATATTTGTCCTATGTTTTGCATCGTTTTAAAGTTATTTTTTTTAAAACAAAAGCTGTCTGATCGGAAAAATTCTTTCGGATGTGTGTATATAATACGAACTATAAATTATAGTTCACGGGCCACGCCACTCCGGGGTGAAACCAAAAATCATCCGTCCGAAAACGTAAAGATGATAAACGAACACGTGTTTGATTATGTTTTCGAAACAATACGTGTTTTAAATGAGCTCTAATCGAACGCCTTTCTTGGCCAATCCCGCCCTCGCATTTGGGCTCGCCCGGAATTAAACGTTTAAACATCTCATGCTTTATTATGTTGAGCTATGTATATAAATGTAATATAATAACTAAACGCCTCCCAAACAGTCCTGTACGATGTGGAAGGTGTTATAATTTATATTTTTTTTCCGTCGGACGATTAACTATTTTGTGGGCATATCATAATATTATAGTATATTTTTTACAATACAGTATAGGTACCTGGGACCTACTGTATAGTGTATAGTAATTCTGCGTTCGGTACGATTATTATTATTACTATTATTTATAATAACATATTGTGTTGATATAAAATAAGTAAAGTTTATAAGAACTCGCACCGACCGACTACGTACATGATATAATACATCACCCGACGGAACACACGGACGTATGTGTATCGTTGTTACGTGATTTACTGATATGTTTTGATAAAACAGTAAAATAATATATAATATGCACAATATATACATATATTGTGCGCGCGCGCTCGCTCGCTTGATCGTGCATGAGTAAAATACTATAAATCAAGACAACACCTACAATATAATATACATTATAATATTATTATAGACGAAGCTACAAACACACATTAATAATATAATATAATAATATAATATACTGTGCGTCTGTGCATGACTAAGTCTATATATTTCATTCGCGTGTTAAATTGTAGAACAATTATAAGTAATTAAAAGACGATTTAAGAATTGAAACGCTTGTTTGCTTGGCGTTTGCTATACATACACGATGGTGTGTAATAGAAGTCAATTAATAAATTCGTGTGATATTCTCGTATGACACACGAGTACACGACTATTCAGTCTATAATACAGTCGACTATTATAGTACAGATTTTTTCGTTTTATTTAAACGTGTATACAATACGCAACGTTAAAGTAATGACAATAATATCGTATTATCCGTACATAGGCGCAAATAGGGGGGGCTTTAGGGGCTAATCCCCCCAAAAATGTCCATAGCCCTCCCAAAAATGTCCTACATTTTGTTTTAAACTTATTCAATATTATCAAAGTAAGGCCCTATTAGCCCTATTAGCCCCCCAAAATCTCAAACGCTATTTGCGCCTATGTATCCGTACCATATTGTTACCTACGTTTTCCCTGCACGGATGCACGTGTGTAAAATAATACGAAATGAAATAATTCAATAATTGTCAATACTGCAATATTGTTTGGAATCGTTTAGAGCGAACGTTCCGGTGTAAAATAGGAGTACCTGTAGGAGGAAATAGAAAGTAAATCGTTTCAAATAAGAATTAAAAACTACAGTACATATACTTATACATAAAAGTTTAAAAAACGATTCGACGATACATAGCCTATAATACAGGTAGGTATTGCATATTATACAGACGTTTACGTCGTGTATTCACTTCAAGCTGAAACATCATAATATAGGACATAGGTACACGTGATAGCGAGCTATATAAAGACGATGAGCTGTGTATAATATAGGTACCTATATAATATGGTCAGTGACAAGAGGTTATAACTTATAAGTTATTGATTGTATACGAAGCATATTACAATACGGGTAGGTAATAACTTGATATAACTTGATGCTTATACCTTACTAGTTATATACATATTATACTGTACGTAATACGTATATTATGAATTATGATATAGATACTTATTACGTTATTCGTTGATAATATTATTCCGGAGTGGTTTCAATTAATGTCTGAAAAACTAGTGATAACTGATAACATTAAAATTTGTGCGGGCCTGTGGATTTTAAGCGGCGTAATAAACATTAATGAGTATCTAAAATGAGTCTAATCGGACGTCTGGATGTCTGGAACGAGCTCGCGCGTGGTGCAGTTATTATCGAGTCGTGTTGTCAAATCTTCGATCATTTCATATAATAAATTATGATAATAATAATACTAATATTGTTTTACCGAAAGTACGTGAACACGTGTACACGTGTCGGCGTTTTGGTCACGAAAATCCGATAAAGTTCGTATACCTACAACTGGCTACTAATATCACACAGTTATCGTAGCTATGAATTTGGGATATTATATAATATTATAGTCATACACCATCCGAAAATGCGTTTTTAATATCAAATTTACACGTACACAATATAATATTATATTACAGTATAATACGTCTTATTTAAACGAAATTCGTTGTAATAACAATTTTCATGAATAGAATAATATAAGTAAAACTGGTTTACCGTTTGTGCCCCTTCGCCAACACGCACCCCTATCATCATAATATTCATCATCATCATAAACATCATTATCATAATCTTCGTAGTCGTCGTCATCGGTATCATCATTGAGAATAATATTATCTCGCAAAATAATATGTCCCGTGCACAAACTATTTCCCTACATAAAAAAAACTCACCACGGGCACGAGTTTGAAAAAAAGCAAGTGCCGAAATTCGACCGATTTTGAATAATTTGAATTTTAAAATAAATCAACGGAAATAATTATTGTTTCTTATATAAATGTACACGGGTGTATAGCTACTTACTCAGTAATTATATAACACACAGTTATTTATGTGTATGTAATGTGTTTATGTATTATGCATTAGTATATTATATTATAAATTGGTTATAAATCTTATTATATTATTGGCCTTGAATTTTTTCTTAACACATTTTATTTTAGAGCCATAGAGAATTATTGACAGAAAATTGTTAACTACATTGACGTGATCATTTTATGCAAATGATTTGCATTTCGAGAAAGTTGCGGTCTGCTCTAATTATGCATTTAAATTAAACGTGCGTGTATTTTGTGTACCGAGTAAATGATTCAGTTTGTGCATGCGATGCTATTTATTATTATTGGTTGTTTGACCCACCGTCGTAATGACGTAATGGTTATTTAGACGCATATGTTTTGATAGGACAAAATAATTTTCAATAAATTAAAATCCGTCGATTATTATCTGGAATAAATATTGTTTCACGCGTATACACATATCGTTAATAATTATTAATGTAACGTTATTTTTATAACGATTATTACTTGAAAATCGAGAGAAAATATTATAATATATATTAATTATATAATGTGAACTATGAAGGCATACGCTTAAGCCATTAAGCTATACGCGCGGTGAACTAACTTATAGTAAAAAAAGTTATGTTAGGTTACGTAAATATTATAGTATTATGGTAAATGAATAAATTTAATATAATTTATAGTGTTATTATTATGTACTTAAGCTTTCCAATAAATCTTTTTCAAAAATAATTCAAATTTTTCTAGGAGGGGTGGGGTTAACGCCTCTTCAATCTCCTCATAATCACTAGCCTGTTAAATGTAGAACCTACCTATACTATTATACTATCTGCCAAACACCTGAATTGAAATAATATGTCAATTCGTATAATGTAAGTACCTACTACAATTTATTTGTAACAGTCTACAAAATAAATATAGCTGCGTTTATATATAGTAATCACCGCGATTATTATTTCATGTGTATCGTATTATATCATTTATATATAATATAATATTTTATTATACCTACTTATTTTGTTCATTTTAGATTCTGAGTGGAACGATGAATGTATTGATTTTACAATGATGTGTGTTTTTTTATTTTTTTTTTATTTTTTTATTTTTTTATTTTTTTATTTTTTTTGTGTCTGTGTACACGATAAGTAGTCGAAATAATGCTACGATTTTCAACTTCAGTATCTTGTTCGATCAGAAAGTGAATATCGTTGGTGCATTGGGGAGGTCAAAATTTAAATTTCCCAGTAGTTTTCAAAAGCGCCGGGAAAAACAAAAGAAAAATTAAGGAAAAACGGGAATTTTTACGCAAAATCTGTTTTCGAGAAAATCGATTTTGGTTTTTGGTGTAACTTTAAAAAAAATGACCGTGGATGCATGAAATTTTGACTGAATGTTTACATTTCCATTTTCTATACACGATAAAATTTTCAAAATATTTTGACTTATTTTGAGCTCTTTACGGACATTGTCAGTTTTCATTTTTTTTCTAAAAATATCAATAAAATTTTATTTGTTGGATAAAAAAGCTTGAAAATTTAATAGAAGGCTCCTAGTATATTGTTTCAAAGGCAGATGAAAAATATTAAAAATCGTTAGTCACAGTTTTTTTTTATAAGCATTTAAAGTTCAAAAAATGACAAAATATGGAAAAATCACGAAAATTTGCAAATTATTTCGAGTTATAAATTCATAAAAATTTTTCTTTTTAAATCTAAGATATGAAAATGTAATACAAGATTCCTTATAATATTATCTACCTTTATCAAACAAAAAATATCTATAAGAAACTCAAATTAAATTTTTATGGGCGTTTGAAATTCATATTTTTACAACATTTGATATTCACTCGATTTCTTACGTAACAATTTTCTTATTTTGTTGTAATTAAAAAACGAGTGACTGTAGAAACTTGAAAATTTCACTGAATGTTAATATTAGCATTTTATATATACGATAAAATTTTTAAAATAATTTGACTCTTTTTGAGCTGTTTACGGACATTGTAAGTTTTCAATTTTTTTAGTTTTTTTTTTCTATAAATATCAATAAAGTTTTATCTGTTGGGCCAAAAAGTGTATAAATTTAATACAAAGCTCCTGATATATTGTTACAATATCAGTTGAAAAATATTAAAAATACATAGGCACAATTTTTTTTTATAAGCATTTAAAGATCAAATTTGGACAAAATTTATCAAATTTTAATTTGAAAAATTATTTTGTAGTTAAAAATTTATAAAATGTTCAATTTTTGTATCTGAGAATTGAAAATTTAAAACAAGATTCCACGTAAGTAATTAATTCTGTTACCAAAAAATCTAAAAAATACATTTACGCAGTTTATTTTTATAGTCATTTTAAGTACAAATTTGGACGAAATTACATATTAAAAACCTAGGATAACTATTTTAGTTATTTTGTTGTGATTGTATAATATTATTCGTGGGTACTTAAAACTTCTAAAGTATACTATTATATATCTATGATAGTACCACGGTTTTTTGTTGATGTATAACGCGTTATAAGTACCTAATAAATATTATGATATGATTAATTTGGAATTTATTATAGGTACCTAATATAATATTATGTCTTATACCTAGACTAACATACCGTCTCCGCTCAGAATCGTTTTTCTTATACAATGATATTATATCATTGAATTCAAATTTAATACCATCCCATTATACAGTGACCCACTTGTAACCTACTGTACAGCAGAGCGAAATCCACTTTTTTTTATTGGTTATAGGTAGATTTGTTTTGAATATATGATATTAATAAACGATGAAAACCTATGGTTGATAAAATTCTCAGTTATATTAGTAGATACATTTTGGTTAGATCATATTGAATGATGACAAGGGCGTTGTTGAATCCCTTTTTTTTTGGTGGGTCGAGGAGAGTTACACTTTTTATTTTATATTATGTAAAGTTATCAAGAAAATAAATAAATTTCGTTTTTCGTTGCAATGTTTTTGTTTATTATCAATACTTTTGTTTGTCTATATAATATGATCGTACTTGTATCAATTTATTTTTTTTAATAATGAAAAATTATGTAGGAGGTTGAAACATCCTCCACTCCAAATACACAATCGAATGAAGATAGTATATTATGTCTGTGCTTTGTCGTAGTAAACGACCCTGTTGCAGCTTTACGTGCTTATTCAATATCTAAATATAATATAGTATACCTATATTGGCTATTACTAGTGACTACTGACTAGTATAGGTAAGTAATAACATATAATATAATATTTTTTTCACTATCCTCTCGGATCGATGGCATTTTTCATTATAAAATTGTTATATATATAATCTATATTTTATATACATAATATGTTATATAAAATAATATATAACTATATAACAATACACATGTATGAAGAGTATATTATTATACTTTAAAAAAAAAAAAATATGCTGTCCAACTCTCTCGGGCTTTGCGTGTAGTCCGGTCACCGACAGACACACGTATAATGTATATAATATATGTTATAGGTACGAGTGCACGGTACACATACTACCTATATATAAGTACCCACGTAACGATACTAAACGTGGTGTGCGC